>NC_088791.1:49040497-49340497 GCF_011386835.1 Chrysemys picta bellii | reverse complement strand
TTTATTTCCATTTTAAATCCACTTCACCTCGCTACCCAATATTTTCCTCATACTCACTCATTTTTCATATTGTCTTTTTATGTGGCTCATGTGGACTGAACACATGGCTATTTTTGTGGCTCATGTGGACTGAACATTGCTGAGTTTAGAAAATCCAGACTCTTAAAAGGGTATTTTAGTATTCCTAAAAACTGGTGCTCCTGTTGCTGGATAGGGAAAAATGTATAATGTGAATTTGTAAGACTGTAGCTGCTACTTAAGAAAGTCACATTATTGGCAAAAAAATAATCATGACTGGTTTTCAGGGGGAAACTGACTGCTAAGAGAGGCAGGTATAGCTATAAATTCCAATTCAAGATTTAATGTCAATTGTGGGACTAAAAGCCGGAGTCATATTGGCACGATAACCAGTACCCTTATTGACAACCTCAGCAAAGATGGAATGAGGTTAGCTATTAAATTATTCGCTTATCCCTGGCAATGGTAACCCTGAGTCAAGGTTGAGGCACATTCACAGTGCACTATGAGGAAGTTTGCTCTGCTTCTGCCTGTGCTGTATAATTCCAGAATTACTACTATTTGAAAGTCAACACAATGATGCAAGTGAAGAAACTGACTTACCACTTATAAACATAGAGAGTGTCAATTTTTTGTTGTTCAGTGTGACACCTCCAGGTTGGTTTTCAGAGATGCTAAACCCCTGAGACTCCACTTACCTAATTAAGATTGTGAATGCACTTATCCCCTCTGAAAACCAAGTTCACTGTGTCTCAAATTGGGCATTCAAATTAGTGAATATTTACCATGCAAAAGAATAAAAACTTGCATCCAATTGTTCTTTTAACTGCCCATGTTTGCAGCAAGTCAGTGGCATAGTTGAGAACATAACCGGGAAATCAGTTCTCTCAATTCTGTCTTCAACAGCTAATTGTAAACCTTCAAAATAAAATGGGCAGAAGTATTACTTTTTTTAAATTTAACACTGAACAACAGCAATTCAGGCCCTGAAATCTCTTATGAAGCATTGTCTTGGAACAAGGGTCCTATATGCAGACACAACTTCTCAGTAACTTAATTCCCTTTTCAAAATCAATTACAAAGCAAAATAAACCCTTCAGATGTGTGTTTAAATTGAGTCCTGTTTTCCTTCCAGTCATTATGCTCTCATTTCTTGGCCCAAATGAAACTTCAGGGGATTCCCTGTGGATTTGCTGCTTTGTAGTTCAACATAGACCCTCAATACATTGTAAACACATGGAGCATGGAAAGTTTCAATAATGACACATACTACGCTGTGTATGCTTAGAAATGACACTTTATAGTCAGGACTGGATTGGGCAGTTTGCACAAAGGCCTGTGCAGGGGTGGCACAGAGCAACACTGCCTGCGGGGCAGCATCAGGGAGATCCTGCCTCAGCTATGCACAGTCTGTCCTGGGGAAATCAGGAGTAAAGTAAGTCCTGTCAGCCTTTTTTTTCCCCTAAACACTCCAAGTCCACTGAACAGATCAAATAGAAGGGTCCTCCCGCTTGCCCCTTGCTTCCTCTATTGTTTACTCCCCAGAGGGAGCAAGGCGGAAGTAGGAGGATCCTTCTGTATGATCCATTCAGTGGACTTTGGGTGTTCTTTTATATAAAAAAAAAAAAAAAAAAAAAAAGGGCAGAGAGGGCTTATTTTACTCTTCTTAATTGCAGGGATCTCCCAAGTTACTTTGGGCTTAAACAAATGAGCTAAGCCCTACCTGGCGGGGCTTAAAATATAAAGTAATTGTTCATATGTGAAAACATGTATCTATATAATATATAAAAATTACTATGGAACTGTTAGCACGTACTTACTGTTTTCACAGTTTGAGTAATTCTGCTTGATACAGTTGTTGCTTCACTTCATGTCACCATTCATAAATTGAGGTAATTTCATACTCGAGTCCCATAAATTAAAAATACAGTACACTCCCTGTATAGTCACGTATAGTACTGTCACGTATAATCTCTAGATACAGAATTATCCAACAGCTAAAATTAGACTTGTTTAATATGGTGCTTAATACTATGGTTTTTGGAGGTGGGAATATTTGTATTGGCTCTGAATAGTATGATCTAAGACAGCTGCTGAAATTGTTGCTCAGGTTCAACTGTTTTCAGTTTGAGTGAGCATAGCTTTATTGTGTTGTAATTAAACTGTATGGAGGTATCAGGTGGTGAATACACATCTGTGGAAAAATGTTATTTTTCTCTTCCATAACTTGGTTTATTCTGCATTGTGGTCCTATGGTAGACACTTCTGCATCTGTGTCAAAAAATAGGATAAACCTGCTGGCAACTTTTTCAGCACTTGAGTAGTTTTTTCTGCTGGAAGTGGAGGTGTAGTTCTGAAGACTGTTGGTGATGTTTGTACTAAGTCCTTATTATGCAGGAAATATTCATCTTGCTCTCTCATCACTCATTTTGTTGATTAAACCCGCAAGTGAACACACTGGTACTGGTCATTTGACCTAAATGCACAGGGAATAAATCACCACTTCAGAAAAGAACATTTATCTAGAGCAGTGGTTCTCAACTTTATTTGATCATGCTCCCCTTCTGTGTGAAGGCAGAGCTGAGAGTGGTGGCTGCTGGCCAGGCACCCAACTCTGAAAGCAGCGCCGCCTCCAGTAGCAGTGGAGAAGCAAGGGTGGCAAGGGAAGCAATTTCAGCACTGCGGTTGGCAGTGGCACTGCCTTCAGAGCTGAGCGCCAGGGCAACAGCCTTTGCTGTGCCTTCAGAGCTGGGTGCCCTTCCAGCAGCCGCCGCTTTCCAGCTGCCCAGCTCTGAAGGCAGTTATGAAAATGTTACTGTTTCGTAACTTCTTATAGAAGGCTAATTTGCTTATGATTAATTAAATGCATATTCAATCTACTATATTCAAAGTAACAAATATAGTTAAACGTACAAATATATAGGTTCACACGCCTCAGTGCTGTAACTAACATTGTACATTTATACACCTAGCAGTCGTGTGCACAAATTTTGAGTATAGTTTCTAAAACCTTTTCATATTGTGAACCGTATCTTTCCTAACAAAGAGATTTTCTTGTGAACAGCCCCCTCTCTTTTGTGCTTAATTGACAATCACATCACAACGATAGCAATTGTTTACGTAGAAAAGTAATCTTAGGAAATGATTGTCAGGTCAGGCATATAAGGCCAGGATACTGGTATCACATATCCAGTACAACCTGCCATGTGTTTGAGTGCTTGGCGATGGGTGAGGGTATGCCAGCTATCTACTGGATTGAAAAACAACGTCCACAAACAATGTCCACAAATGTCCATCTGGTGCTGCTGTCTTGCAGCTAGTTCTTGGTTGAACAAAGCCTGAACCAAATTCCCTATGGAGAAAACATCAAGAGGCTGGTACTGCAACTCAGCCATGCTCTCTGGCATCTCCTGCAACTGTGCTGCCTTCCAAACGTCTTGGGCCTAGTCAGTACTGTTGAGAGGAGGGCTCTGGTTCCAAGGCAAGTCTTAGTCTTATTTTTTTATTTCTGCCTAGGCAGAAGGTTCAATGGATGCCTTCTTCAAACTTGCTTGTTGGAATGTGAGGACAATGTGCACGGGCATGTCAGACAATCTACAGGAGGTCATTGACCCTTGAAAATTATGCTGTCGTTGACAGAGAGCTGGAGAAGCTTGGAATCAACATAGCTGCTTTCTCTGAAATCAGACTAGCTGACACAGGCTCTCTCTGCAAGATGCATGACACCTTTTTCTGGCATGGAAAAAGCAAACAAGATCACTGTGAACATGGAGTGGGTGTTGCAGTCAAACTCATTAGAACCCACGGTCAAATGTGCCCTTGCAGCATCAGAATGTATCATATCACTATGGTCTGGTCTACACTACCCGCCTGAATCGGCGGGTAGAAATCGACCTCTCGGGGATCGATTTATCGCGTCCCGTCGGGACGCGACAATTGATCCCCGAATCGGCGCTCTAACTCCACCAGCGGAGGTGGTAGTAAGTGCCGCCGACAAAAAGCGGCAGAAGTCGATTTTGCCGCCGTCCTCACAACGGAGTAAGTCGGCTGCAATACGTCGAATTCAGCTACGCTATTCACGTAGCTGAATTTGCGTATCTTAAATCGACTCCCCGCTGTAGTGTAGATGTACCCTAAAAGTATCTACCAGAGGTGGCTTTGCCAACACCACTAGTACAGAAAATGTTAGTTTAATCAATTGTAGTTACTCAGCCTGCAGAAGGAGTGTGTGCATGAGTGACAGGGATGGCACAGGAGTGGTATAATGTGCAGGAGTGGAAATAGCAGGGGGAAGAGGACAGATATGGCTTATTAAGAAGGAGAAGGGCTGGTGTGTGTGTGTGTGTGGGGGGGGGAATATCACATTAGCAAGGATAGAGGAAGCTCAAAAAGGGATCAGGGTTGGAGTTCGTTGAAAGGGAGTAAAAACAAGTCAGAGAGACGAGCCCAGGGAACCCAAGAGTAGAGGAAGAGGCTCCGGTGAGCTTTAGGAAGATAAAAATCCAAATGAACCATGGACTGGAAGAATGCACAGATAATTTAAATAATAATAATGACAGAAAATGAGTTTTTAATGAAAGTACAGTAATAGTTTTCACAAGGTGTACAACTTCCAAAGAGGAAGGGAAATGGAGACAGGGTTTCTCTTGTAGGAGTTAAGTGGAGATTTTAAATCATAAGGTATTGGGGTGGGCCATGGGGAAGGGGAAAGTATCGTTTTACAGAAATCACTAGGCAATAGATTGAGCCTTGTAAAATTCCATACTGCCATGCCAACAGGATGAAAGAAATTGGGTGGTGCGATAAACTCTCCCCTCACTGTGTTATTTAAGAATTATTTTTATATAAAGGCAAGACCCCATTTATAGCTGGGCTACCGGGTCTGTGATGTGCTGAATATGTATTTCAGAGTACATTAATCTGTTCATGCCAGGTGGTCCATCAGTTCACTACCAAATCTAATATCTATGGACAAAACCCTACACTTACATGATGGTGCTTTGGAGCAGCACGGGAGGGTGAAGACCCATATTGACCAGAACAAGGTCCATCAGTCAGGGAAGAAGGGGATGGAGGTGTACACTACAGGGAATGCTTCACTGATCACTGGAAAAGAAGCAGCATGCAGCACCTGCTAGCATGTGCTCCAGACCTCAGTATCTGCAGTAGAAAGCTAAAGCCAACACCTTCCCACACCTTACTCCACCCAGCAGACCACATCTTCTCATACAGAAGTTTGACACTGCTGCTGGCGCTCTCTGAAGCGCTAAATTGAGATCCTGCCCTGCTACCAGCAAAGGGGAAAACATCTCTGTACAAGAGTTTGCCGGGGCTCGACCATCTCCGGGGCGGCGGGGAGCCACACTGGCTCACTACACACCGGTGCGCTGGAGAAACTTGTCCGGCCGTGGGTCTCCCTCGGCAGCTCTTGCTGTAGCTAGAAGAACACGGTAAGCCTCACCCTGCTCAGGGCAGGGCAACAAACGCTGAGTCAGAAGCTCAGACCCTCAGTCAGGGCTAAGCAACAGTAAAACAAAGTATTTAAGCCCAGGCCCTAGGTCAGGGCGGGACAACAAACACTGAGTCAGGAGCTCAGACCCTCAGTCAGGGTTGAGCAACAATAGTAGGCTCAAGCCTCAAAAGGCCTGGGAGAGGGGGGGACTGCCACCCACAGGTTGGGTGGCAGGGGGGACGCAGGCCCTCCCACTCCACTGCGTCCCAGCCCGGGGCCCTAGCAGCGGCAGAAGGCCCGCTGCTGTCAGTGGGGATCCTGGCCGCAACACACTGACATTGGCTCTGGCAGTGCTGCAGCCAGACTGGGGTCGGCTGCCCCCGGGCTACTTCCACACTCTCCCTCGGGGCCTATCTGGGGGCTTGTGTTGGCTGGGTTCGTCAGGCCAGGGATCGTTCGGCGAGTCTGGCAGCTCCTCCGGGTAGCGGGCGCAGGGCAGGCCCGGCGGCTCCTGGCGGCTGCCCCAGGCAGCGGAGGTTTCCCAGCCCCGAGCTAGGCTGGAGACGTCTGGTCTCTCTGGCGGCTGGGGCCTGACTGAGTTCTGAGGGCGAGCCTTTGTACTTCCGGGTCACTGCCTGACCCCCTGAGGGGCGGGCTCAGAACTCTCTAGCTCCGCCCACTCTGGCCTCCGGATGGGCTCTTCCCCCTCTGGGGCGGCAGGGAGCCACACCGACTCACTACAATCTCATATCCCTTTTCACTAACTATTTCAGCTCTGAATGCACTGATACTGCAACAGGCCAGAATCTGGTCTGGTGATTTTAGGAGTTGCTGTTCAGCCTGTTCAACACAATGTGACCATGCAGTTCAGTAGCAGTAGCAGAAACCTTTAAATTCTGCTATTTTAAAGAATTAGATAATGTATCTTTGGGACAGATTAGTAGAATACGCAATTTAGAAATACTTTCACATCCAGATAAGGGTATAAATGTACTCGCTATTCCTGTACTTACTTTGCATCCATTATTAATCCATGCTGTCCCTGAAGAAACCTTGCTCTACTCCATACCATCCACTGCAAACACAACAGAAACTCTCAAAGGGTAAGACAATATCTCGTCTCTCTTGAAAAAGTAATTTTTGAGCTACAGCTCAGAACTCAAGCTTTTTTGTTGGAAATATAGTAACTTACCTAGCTGAAGAAGGTGATGATTAGGTGGTATGTTACAGTGGTGACCATTGCATGCTGGGTTGACTCATTTTTTTTTCAAATACATGAATACACACTTGCTTTTACTAATATATAAATAAATAGCCACATTGGAACTAAAAATGTTAACTTCTCTGTTAAATTTTCTTATGTTGATTCAAAGAAATAGTCTTTTATGCAGATTGGTGGCAGCATTGTATTTCTTCTTCTTAAGTAGCATCTCCATTACTGGAGGTTTGCAACCATGGTAGCCCATTCTGTATGGTCCTCTGCTAATCTTTTTGTGGATGAATAGTACTGTATTTAACATTGTATTTCCTTATGCCGGTATTCCCAGATTGAGCTGTGCAGAACTCTGGCTTGGGAGTGCTGACTCTCTTAATTGTTTTCAGCTACACCTCTACCCCGATATAACGCAATCCGATATAACACTAATTCAGATATAACGTGGTAAAGCAGCGCTCCGGGGGGGCTGTGCGCTCCGGCGGATCAAAGCAAGTTCAATATAACATGGTTTCACCTATAACGGTAAGATTTTTTGGCTCCTGAGGACAGCATTATATTGGGGTAGGGGTGTACTATTACATGTGGATAGGCTCCTCTTTGCAAACACACACCTTGAGGCCTGTATAAACAACTGGAAATGAGTAACTATAGCCAGTGCCTCTAGAGGCCTTTTGCTACATAGGTAAAGGAGACATCAGTATTCACTGAGTAGACTTGGAAGGAACAGTGTCCAGGAGAGATTGGAATTACCGCCCAGCTGCATCATTGCCAGGGAATAGGTGGTGAAGAAGAACAGAGAGCTGAGCAGCATGTACAGGGGAGCAAGGGAGAAGAGAACCAAGTAGCAAGAAAGGATATGTAGGGGGATGTCAGGAGACCAGGCAGCAGAGAACTATGTGCAGAGGAGTGAAGGGAAAGAAATTGAATAGATAGGAGGGCAAGGCATTTATTATACTGACAATAACTAAAAATATTTTCTATTACTTTTCAATGGAAGCAATTGTCATAGTTACAGTAGTGATGTTATAGGAGAGTTGCAGCCAGAGAAATTTTTGGGTGGAGCTTGACCCACGGTGGTAGCCCAGACTTTAAAGGAACACTGCTGGTAGTGGCTCTGGTCTGATGAAAGAATGGGAGTACAGGTGGCTGAGAAGATCATGTTAGAACAGTTCCTCTCGGTTTTCCTGCCCAGAGTATAGGAATGGGTATCCAGACACTGATCGGAGACTGTGAGAAGCAGTGACACTGACCAAGAGCTATATGCTGACCACTGGGCCTGTCCAAGAAACACTGCAGGGTGGGGTACTCAGCCAGCCACAAGCAACTCAGGTGACTGGAGGAAGGGCAAGGAGGGGTGGTGTGTGAGAAACCTCCCTATCCAAGGGGAGGAAGGCCAGCTGAGCAGAGCACCTTCAGGAGTTAATGCTCATGGAGAGATAAGTCAGGAAGGAGATTCCAGCCTGGTAAGAGGCTCCTTCACAGGAACACTGTTGAATCTGAGAGCACAAGCAGCCAAGACCCTTCCACTCTCAGGTAACTGCTTTGTGTGTGGGCAGCTAGGCAGTTTCTGACAGGTTTTCCCAAATATGGATTGCAAATATGGGTGGGTCTGTGTGGCAGAATCCAGCGCCCGTAAGAAGAGAACAGAAAAATTGGTGGTCCCAGTGCAAGTTAATGGGATCAGGTCCAAGGCTTAATAGACTCAGAGTGTAATCAGATGATGATCAAGAGGATACCAGGCTGGCATCAAGGGAGAGCAATTAGGTGCCACGTTTCCACTGTGCATCCCGGGGGATATATGCCTCATACCCCACAAGGTGGGTGCAGTTAACAATTCAGAACCACACAGACATGGCCCGTGTGGGGGTGACCACGAACCTAGCCTACCCTGTTATAATTAGGCAGGACTGGCAGTTTTGGGGAATTGATAGAAGCGGGGCCCAGGAAGGCCCTGGCGGAAGAAAGTGGAGAGTCTGTGGACACAATGGGAAGAGACCCATTTATAGCAAGACCTGGAATGATCACAGGAAGCACCTCACAATTATCTTACAGGCATTCCAGGAAGCCAGACTGACAGCCAACTCTACTAAATGTCAATTGGCCAACCATAAAGTAAGCTTCCTGGGATATATTGTGGGCAGAGAGTGATTTACTCCCATTGGTGGTGAAGGTGGGAGGTGGTTACCCCCATTGGGAAAGGTGAAGGCCTTATCAGAATGACCAATCCCTTCTAGAAAGAAACAGGTATGTTGCTTTCTGAGGCTAGTGGAATACCATAGGTAGTTCATCTCCCACTTTGCCACAGTTTATGCCCTCTTAACAATCTCCAAGGAAGATTACCCCACCAAGAAAAATCTGCTGGACTGAAGCAAGTGGCAGAGCCTTCCAGGTATTAAAATGACTGACCCAGGAACTAGTTTGGTTTCACCCCAAGTTCTCAAAACCTTGCATTTTGCAAATACATCTGACGTTGCCCTTGGAGCCATCCTGTCACAAGAAGTGGGGGAAAAGGTGGAACATCCTATCCTTTATCTTAGCAGGAAGTTGCCTATTCAGTGATGGAGAAGGAGGCCCTCGCGCTAAAGTGGATTGTAGGTGTGCCTGTGGGGTCACCCATTCCGGCTGGTGACTGATCATACACCCCTACAATGGCAACAGTCTATGAATAACCACAACTCAGAAAACCTACGGTGGTATACATCTCTGCAAACATACTGCTTTGAAGTGCTACGTGGAGTTGGCAGAGAGAATAAAAATGCAGACTTCTTTTCACAGGATGTGGTGGCCTGTCAACACAAGTCCACCTGGCGAATCCAGAACCGAGTGGAAGAGTGTATGAAGGGGTATACAGACATTATGCTAAATCAGAGCAAGGCATGGGGAGCAGTACTAGGTCAGGGAGGCTTGCCCCTCAGCAGGTGGAGGAACGATTTTTAAAAGGACATTGGTAGCCGAGGGACAGGGGGATGGTGTTAAAGACTTCACCAGGCAGTGAGGCTAATGCCTAGAGCTGTGGGAATAGTGACTACAGCATTGGCATGGCCACTCTGGAAACTGTGATCCATATTCTCTCTCACTCCCACATACTAGGGTTACCACCTGGCTGGTATTTGACCAGACTGGCTTTTTTTATATGGATTTGCCAGTTGCCAGAAAAATAATTTAATCTGCCAGGTTTTTATTTTTACCTGGGTCTAAAGATTTGCATTATCAACACAATACACTGGGATATCTAATGTTAAAAGTTAGTATCCAGCTACAGATGCTGCAGTGTTCCCACTTCCTCAGTTTAAGTGATGACAAATCAAAACTTAAAAATACAGCAGCTGTCTGCCCACTACCAAACCTTTGGACTGATGAGCGGAATCACCTCAGTGTTGAAGTGGTTAAAAGTGAGCTTTGCATTAGACGCAACCTCTGCTATTCCTGTCTGGAATTCTACGATGCTGCCGTTAAAAATAAGAAATTGCTGGAAATGGCAAAATGAAATGGTAAATACAAATTCAAGAAATAGATTCAATGGATTTTTTTTATGTATAAAGTTCCAGAACGTTCACATTCAAGTGTATAGTTAAAATATAGACTCAATGCAGTTTGGGAAAAATAATCTCAATGACGATGCACACAAACAAAGCAGCTTGGATAAATAGAATCACAGTGTAAAAATAAAAAATGGAATTATCAGTCTTATCTAGATGTGTTCTCTCTGTAGATACTATAACTGGCTGTTGAGGGCGGGGGTTGCGGAGTTGTCTTGTGGTTAGGTTGCGGCAGGCTTGCCTTGTGGGGGATGAGGGGAGGATGGTTTTTTGCATTTCAAAGGTGGTAACTCTAACACATACCTTTTGACCTGGGGACCCAAGAGAGGCCCTGAAGCAGGGGACATTGTTTACACTGATACTGCTGAGCCTGTGACTGGACCCAAACAGAAGAACCACAGTCCATTAGGAAGTGATCTATAGGGGCGTGCAATGTGGGGTGGACCAACAAGTGGTGTGGACACTGGAACTCCCCTTCAGGACCCTGGGTTGGGACCCAGGTCCCCCTCCTCTCATGACAGAATGCCAAAGGGAGGAGAAAAGATACACAGGAGGGAGAGGCATGCTGTATACAACCCGGCAGGACTCTCTCTAGATTCTAGAACAATGTAGGGGGGGCGGGTATAGCTCATTGGCCTGCTAAACCCAAGGTTGTGAGTTCAATCCTTGAGGGGGCCATTTAGGGATCTGGGGCAAAAATCTGTCTGGGATTGGTCCTGCTTTGAGAGGGGGGTCGACTAAATGACCTCCTGAGGTCCCTTCCAACCCTGATATTCTATGACAGAGGAAAATTCTGGAGCCATTGCTAGGGCAGCTGGCTGTCAGACTAACCTATTACAGATCAGGGCCTACGGATTGCAGTAGCTTTGGTAGCTCTAATTATTGGTAGTATTCATAGTGTTTGGTATGATAAACAGAGGGAGGGAATACTGCAGATTCTGAGGTATCCTTATCTAATTTAAACTGGCAATATTTAAAAATTGGATCATCTTCCTTATCAGATTGTGTTTCAAGAGCTCATATTATGGGCCCTCATGAAAGCTTTCTTTTGTTGTGCAAGGTTATATGCCTGATTGTTTCAGGTAGCTTTTTAATTTTCCCGAAGAAGAGAAATGACTTTTGTCAGTTTTTAAAAGGCTGATACTATCATGTCTTCTCATGTTTTGCATTTTTATGTTTTTTTCTCCAAACTAGGGAAAACTGCTGTGTATGTGGCCCGTTCGTATTTTTAAAATTTGTAGTTCAGTATTTTGCTTAGGAATATTGAATATTTTCAAGGTGGTGTGGAGAGCAGCTGCAGAGGGGGTTGTTCACATAGATAACAGGGTTTATGCTGTCAGCTCTTGCACACTGCTCTGTAAATGTATACCATATCTCTATTTAATTTAATTATTATTATCATCGTTATTTTACTTTTGCTCAGCTGGCTTCTCTTCAGCTTGTCTCTTGTTTGTCTCAGACTGCTGTGCTGCTTTGGTTGTGGCCTGTCTCTTCTGACAGTGCTCAGTGTTCATCCTTGGCTTTCCCCAGGTCTGCTCCTCCTATCTGCATGAGACCTGTAACACCTGCTGAGACTTCTGTTCATCTCTCTGTATGGGCCTTGAACAAACCCCTGCTGAGGACCTCAACTGCCACTTTGATTGCGGTTTTGCCCTTTTTGATTCTTGCTGCGAGACAGCAGAGTGCTTGGGAGATTTGTTTTGAGTTGTCTGAACTCTGTGAATATAGTTAGCTAAAAAGCTGACCAAGGTCAGCATTCTGTAAGTGAGCTTATTTACCATTACAGACATGAAAACCTTTTATCATATATGACCTGCCTGCCTGATATGAAAGCTTATTGGGTCAGTCTGTGACAGGTTAGTGTCAAGTATTACAAAAGAAAAAAAGATCAGCCTGCATGTGTGTGTTTTCTTTACATGTTGCAATTTAACTTTGGCTGATCTTGTGCCGTTTAGATGGTCATGTAATGGATCTCTTAAAATCTATTTGTTATACAGATCTACCCAGTTTAAATAAAAGAAGTGGGTGGAGATAGCAGAAGGGAAGCTAACCTGAAAAAATGCTTGTGTCAAACTTTAATATTTAACTTGGATACTGAGTAATTGTTAATGTGTATAAGGAAGATGAAAAATGTTGTGCTAATACTACTATTTATAATAATTATTGTGACCTTTAAAAACAAAATGACGACATTAAAATATATAACTAAAAATGAGGAACGATTTGGCAAACTTTGGTTATGGAAAGTTAAGTTTAGGCTGCAAGGCTTTACCCTAATTTAGATCCTTGCTGTTTGTATGTAGCTAAAGTGACTTTTTTTTTTTTTTTAAGGAGTTATCATCCAATTGCAGCAATGTGCTGCATGTATGCAACTGCTAAGATACTGAACACTTTCTTAAAAGAAATATTGATAAAGAAAGGGACCATTTGTTTTCAGAAAATATATTTCAAATTGAGAGAGTTGTTTTTAAACCGAAGTTTGCTGTTAAATATAATTTTTTGCGGGAGCCCTGGGAGAGTTTTGTTCATTTTTGGGTCTTTTGCTCCCTAAATTGTGAGGGGTGAACCTCTCATTTAGCAAAAATAAACAGTAAGAAATTAAGACTGCCAGGTCCAAACCTAGCTTGGATCTTTGCCATTTAGCAGTACACACTTTCAATCAAGTTATGAAGTGTTGATGAGCTTTGAAGAAAGTCTTCTACATCCTCATTTGAAAGAATGATAGAAGTTCGTGAATAATTTCCCATGAATAATGTTTTCCACAAATTAGGACTTTCTTTTGATTACACAGGTTCCATAAGGGGATCATGATTTCCTCAAATCCATTAGTTTTTCAAAAGTTTTCAGCAACATTTTACAATTTTTTTTTAACACCATGGCTTGCTTTAGAATAGTTTGCTGTGAAAATTTTACTCTAGAAAATTCAAGTGATTAGTTGTTGTTTCTGTTCCCAGACTACATGAGCATAAATATTATAATTGGGAGGGAGCGAGGAAGAAGCCATTTGGGCCTTAAATCTCTCAAGGAAACAGCTGTTAAACAGATTATGGCGCTTAAAACCTGTATGGGTTTTGCCTGAAGTATCATTTATAAGCAAATTAAGCTACTACAAAATATGTATTGGTTGGGTACAACATTTAAATGTTAATCTTCTCTTGCCAAATCTACCGAAAGTAACTTTGTGCATATGCAGTGTCTGAGCTGCAGAACCTTGACTAGCTTGTGGTATTTATTGCCTATTTGCTCTGACACTGACCAGGAGTTTTTAGAACCCTGTCCAAGAAATCTTAAAATACAGGGGGATGTTCCAGAAGACTGAGGGAAAAAAGGTTACTAGTGTGCTAATAGTTAACAAAAGCTCAATGGAATGATCTGGGTAACTTCAGGCTGGTTAGCCTAACGTTGATCCCAGGCGAAATCATGGAAAGGTTGATTCAGGATGCAATTAGTAAAGAATTAAAGAATGGTATAATAATTAATGCCAATTGACATGGCTTTAAGGAAAATAGGTCTGGTTGAACTTGATATTGTGTTTTGATAAGATTACAAGTTTGGTTCATAAAAGGAACTACATCATTCTTAGTCTTCTGTAAGACTTTGTACTACACAATAATCTGATTACGAAAACAGCACTATTCAAAATCAATGTAGCTATATCAACTGATATGTCTCAAAAAGTAACTGTAAATGAGGAATTGTTGTCCAGCAGCAGTGTTTGTTGTGGCATCCCACTGGATGGCCCAATGTTCTTCAATATTCTTTTCAATGATATGGAGGAAAACACAAAATCATTGCTAGTTTGCAAGAAACAGTAACATTGATGAAGTAGTAAATAATGGTAAGGACAGGTCACTTCCATAGAGCAATCTGGATCACGTTGTGAACTGGGCTGATTTGAGTAATGTAAGTTTTAATACAGCCAGAAGCAAGTTCATACATATAGGAACAATGAATGTAGGTCACACTTACAGGATGGGGACAGTATCTTGGCAAATGGTGATTCTGAAAAGGGCTTAAGGGTTGTAGTGCGTAACCAACAGAACATGAGCCCCCAGTCCAGTGTAGAGGCAAAGAGAGTAAATGCAAGTCTAGGATGTATGATCAGGGTATTATTGAGTAAGAGGAAGGAGGTGGTGTTTCTTCTGTATATCACATTAATGAGATCATTACTGAAATACTTTGTCCAGTTCTGGTGTCCACACTTTTAAAAAAGGATGTTGAGAAATTAGAAATTGTTTTCGATTTGTGGGGTGGAGAGAGAAAGAGAAAAGGTCTATGTAACAGGGCTCTTTCTTCGCTCTTGTCTTCCTCTGTGCACTTAGAGACTCTCCGCTAGTAAACAGCATATGTAGTATTTATGATTCTTCCCCCGCAACTTTACAATGTTGTGCAGCACGTTATATAGAATAGTATATAATTTCTCAGCCCTTTAGCCCGAGGAGAAGAGAGGAGAGGGAAATCTCTCCCTCTGAGATCTGTCTTGGAACCTGGCTCTCAAAGCTTGCCTGCCCCTCCCTCCCTCTTTCTACTTCTTTTCTGTTTCTTCTTCTACTCCCTGGGCTAATGGGATAATTTAAGCACTTTAACTCTCTCCAGACCATTCCAATCTATCTTTGCCTGCCCAGCTTACTATAGGCGATTTAATTGGTGATACAGTGATCAAAGTGCTGTATAGTTGCTGTTGCCCAGCACTTTGACACAGTCTGTTATAGAGCAAGTTCTACCCTGATCAAAAATAGAGGAAAACTGTTTACCAAAAGTGCTTCACCATTAACTTTAAGGCAAATATATCTTGGTTTATGGGGAAGTGGCACTGGTATGTGGGATGGGAAACTGGGAGATGAAGAACTAAATAATGCTATTGTGACAGTGCGGGCCCCAATTTCTCCAGCCTACACTAGGAAACGTCCGATTTTTAAAAATTGATGAATGAAGGGAGAGTTTTTCTGCACAAAGAAATAGATTTTTGAAGTTAGCATGTCACTGAGGTGAATAGTGGCTTTAGTTCAAACCTTCAGCTTCTGTGGATTATCAGGAGACAGTTTTAGGTCCAGCAGCCCTACTTTGTATTACAGTATAAAGAAGAAGACTGTCTCTGCAACAGAAAAGAATAGGTGTTTAAAAAGTTGCAGAAAGATACCCTCCACCTCCAGGTTGCTGACTTTATTCTTTTTCCATAATCTTTGCTCATCTTTGGGAATGTAAAATGAAACTCATGTTCCAGATAGTTGGCTTAATGTGTTCCACTTCTGACTCATCTGTTGCACCTGCTATGTTTTTTAATGTAAGTGGAAATAAACTCCATTGGAAACAATCTTTCATACAAGCACTATCATCACAAATATTTGTGCTTATCCAAGATGTTCTAGTTAAGTAATCTATAAGGACTTGGTTTTGGAGCCTGGGAAAAAGTGTTTCAGAATCTTATGAAAGGAGTAGGAACATAACTGTCTGCAAAGGGGTATTGAAAAACTTGAAATTACCTTTTTGACTGAATCCTGTGTAATATACTAGTGGTATGTGTCCTGTTGCCTTTAAGTGACTGGCTTACAAAAAAGATAAGGGACCCTTTACCATCCGCTAAAAGAGAATTCATTTAGGCCAAGTGACAGAGAGATACTTATAGTTTTGGAGATGAAAAACTAGGATACGTCTGCTAGTACCACAGCCGGGCATGTGTGTGGTTTCTGCAGCATGTTGATCTGTTGCACATGCTCATAAACCCAAGGTTTCTTATTGCCATTAGAAAATACAAGATGAAATGTCTCCTCTACTTCTCTGACAGTCTCCATTTTAAAGAAGCTAAGAAATACTGTCTTTATGACATGCTTAGATGGGATGTTGCAATAATTGTGCCTACAAATGTAGCCTAATTATGAGCTCAGCTGTAAGAAGTGAATGTAAGTTCATAAGATGTCACAATAACCTATAACAACAAACGTTGATGGGAAAAGTACAAAAACGAGACAGACTGAATTAGTCCCAACAAAAAGTCCTACTGATATAACTGAAGGACTGTGTTAAGATCATGCCTGGTAAACAAGAACAGTGTGGGAGTCACATCAGTGAATCAAAATTGTGGGTCCTTAAAGAAAGAGATTTGGTGGAAAAATGTGGCTATTGGAATGAGCTTCACCATCATGGCTGCTACTCCACTGTCTCTGGGGCGCCAAACCTTTGTCCTCCTGATCCTGAAAATTGTCCTGACCAGACTGGGCCAGAGAGTGGGGAGCCAGGCGACATCACTGCCTCCAATGGCTTTGACTAAATCCCAGATATCACTTTGGATGTGACACTTGTCTTTCCGATCCTTCTCTTTTTTCCAACTGTGAGGTTGCACAACACCGAAGACAGAAGCTGCATTTCTATCTTTACGTTTTTTTCTCTCTCCTTTTGCAAGCGTTTGTCTTCTTTTGTCTTCTACAAAACAGATCAAACTTTAACAACAGCTCACTACAAACTATCCCTACAAACTTCTCTTTTCCCCAAAAGGACAGTTATCTTTAATGCCATCTAAGAGACTGACAAATAAGAGGATTTTCCCTTCTAAAAATGCTCCCCAGCTGAAGGGAAAGGGAGCAAAGGAAGTTGCTAAAATGAAAACCTTATTCAATGCTTTACATTTCAAATGCTTTAACTGCTTTTCCTTGTATCTTTCATAAAAGGTTGAAAGGATTTCTAATAGTGTGCTTGCCATGGCACTAAGCAGGTTGAGGTCTCTGTATACCAAATCCTGAACCTTGTTTAAAGTTGTTTAACGTTGGACAGTGACTTGGTTATGTTAATACCTTTGGTCGATATATTCCATCTAAATTCATACAACTGGAACCCCGCTCTTACTATTGTGTTCTGTTCAACATAACCTCCAGGTCTGTAGTACCTTTGGCACCAATCAAAGTATAGAGATTTTGGAGAAACTACTGAGAGTCACCAAAAATCTGAGGTTAGGTGGATGTGGTGGTGATAACTTGCCCATCACAACATATTGTATAATCTTCTAGTCCAACAGCTGTTCAGAGTCCAGATTTAAAATCAGTAGCACAGGGGAAAAAAAGTTTCATTAATGTTTCAACTTTGCCCTTGAAACATGGCCCAAAATTTTTGTTCATCATACAGATGAGTCACTGTTCACTGAAAGGATAAAATAAGTAACACAGATGTTACGCCTTTTTTCTTTTCATTCTCTGAAGTCTATGTAGGCTAAATAAACCTCATAGGAAACAAAATATCTTCTGAGTGGAGAATGTGTGAGTTTGCTATCAAGGCAGCTTAAATCAGAATAAACAATATGTGCATAGGTTTCTGCTTCACTCCTGTGAAGAAGAGATGAAAGAAAAAACATCCATAGTGACACCCATAATAGAACCATCAGCCAAAATTAATAGTGCATCATTTCTTTGTGTAATTGAGCATACATGGATAGCTTTGGCCTTTGATAATTAGCCAAGAGTGAAGTAGCTTTATTTAGACCAACGCAATTGGTCTGCTTCAGTAAATATCTACATAATGGAAAGCTTTGCAGGTTCCACGGAATGTCTTTCACTACACTGAGAATTGAAAAGTAGACTCTGGTGAGTTTTGCCTCTTGCTTTAAAAGCCAGTATATCAAAGTAGTGCTATATCCTGAATGTGTCCATCTGCTTCTGTCTCTGATTTAAAACATCGCTGGAAAAGGAGGCAGTGATGAAGATTAGTGTATGTGTGTCTTTATTTTGGCCTTTATCTCTCTGTGTCACAGTTGTGAAATGTCCTGCAGTCTACTCAAAATCATTAGATTTTGATTTTGTTGATGCTTTGTTAACAAATTCTGTGTTCTACACACCAATTTTCTTTCATTATTAACCTCTGTCTATCTGCCTGTCTTGAGGGTAGAGAATAGTAAAAATAACTCCAGTTCCTCAAATGTGGACACTCTTTAGACTCCTGTGACTGTTGTCTTCTACCTCTAGTTCCTTTACATCAAAAATCAGAGAGGAAATTGTACCTGAACAAATCTAACATCATCTCCATGACAACAAGCTAATTAATCACCATCAGTGTGGCTTTAGTCATCTTCACTCAGCTAATATTTCCCAACTTCATTTCATATATCTGCTGAGTTTTGGATGAAGGTCACATAAATAGGTATAGGGTTTTTTTTCATCTAAAGAAGCCACTTTAACAGACATAAGCACTGTTTAAAAAAAACAAAAAACAAAAAAACCGTTGAAGCGTATCAGCATTTGCTTCTTCCAGTTCCCCTTCCCACACAATGATAAGGAATTTCTGAGAAAGTTGTTTTCTTTTTCTCGCTCGCTCTCTGGCTTTATTGCATCTTGAGGGTTTATTCTGGGCCACCTCTATTCATTATTTATATAAATTCATTTGTTGGCTTAAGTACTGCACCTAACCTAAGATATTTATGTCCGCAGATGACAATGTTCTTCCCTACTGCAACTGATAATCCTCTTGTCAACACTTTCCTGTGTCAACTGGCTCAATAAAAATCACCTCAATTCATTTATTTTTTAAACATGAGAACTGCAGCTTTGCTGTTTCCTACCAAAATTTCTAATTGGCCTTTAATTTCAAAAATACACGTTTATAATTTTAATTTCTCCGCTATTAAATGTATGTAAAGACCCATAAGTCTTGCTTGATCACAATCACTCAGGGTATATCTATGCTGCAAATGAAGATGTGATTGCAATATGCGCTTTGGCATGGGTTAGCTGTGCCAGTACAAGCCCACCAGGAACTCTGGGTATGCACTCAGGTTGCTGAGTTGTGCTAAATTAAAGATAGCGTGGATGTGCTTACAATCACACCTTTACTTACAGTGTAGATCTTTAGTACGGACACTAACTTAAGATTTCTTCCAAATTTAGTACATCAGTTTGGACGCTGCTTACTATAAAGAAGTTAGTAAGCTCATTTATTATACCACATTTTGACTTCACAGATATAGTCTGGTCAAGTTTTTCCACAAAGCCTTTCAAAATGTGACATGGCCTATAAGTTTGGCATCAAATGTTTTTGAAAGGACAAACTAACTTACAAGTGTACCAATAGAAAAAACACTAGGGCTATATTTTATCCATTGAGTTATAAATATTGTTAATCTAATTTAGATTTTAATCTGTCTAATTTTCAAAACTGATTACCCACTCTGATCAGATTTGTTTTATGTCCAAGTGAACCATTCATTTCTTACAACAACTATTCCACTGCTTTAAAGATGTTACCCTATAGTGACCTTTTGCTTTAAAAGTCTTGCAACTTTAAAATTTTCATTTGTGTTTTAAGTATTCCTGTCTCTCACAAATTAAATATGCTCCTCCCCAAATAGGATCTGTTGCTGAACACAAAATTAAACTTGTGTGCATGATATATGCAGCTATATCTGGGGAGGGGGTTCTGCTGAGCATTTCAGAACATACTGTATGTAACTGGGTTTCCTTTGAATTGATTTTGATGAAAATCTGATAAATGTATTCCTCAATACTATAATTTTCTTCTCATTGCTCAATGTTTTGCTATTCTTCCAATCTTTGTGTGTTTCCCCATCCTTTATCATAGAATTAGAACAAAATATCAATGACAATTATTTGAGGTGATTACATGTATTCATAGTTTGGGTGCCATCTCTCCAACTGATAATCTGTGGGGTACTACTCGAGTGAACTTTCTCATTTACCATGTGTGACTTACCAGTGCCCATGACAGCAGGATATTTCAGTTCAGGTTTAGTTCTAATTTCCAGTTAGCTTTAAAAAATAATTAAATCTAAGACTAATAAGAGAATTGTGCAGAGGAATAATTTAAAATGTGAGATCAGAACAGATTTTTTTTCTTCATTGTTGAAAATGTAGATGTATGTATGGCATGTTGATATGGCTGTTTTTGAGATTAGCCTGATATCACAAAGAAAGCAAAATCCTCATGCTGTGGTGGCATCTCCTTTGCTATAACTACTTTTTTCCATAAATATCAACAAAACAATCAAGCACATAATTTATGCATAAATTATAGGTAGCTGTGACCAACTGTCAATTCATAGGTTTCAGAGTAGCAGCCGTGTTAGTCTGTATCCGCAAAAAGAACATCCGAAGAAGTGGGCTGTAGTCCACGAAAGTTTATGCTCTAATAAATTTGTTAGTCTCTAAGGTGCCACAAGTACTCCTGTTCTTTTCTCAATTCATAAAGTCTCAGTGTTCTGTTTTTGTCTTTGTCTCTTGAGATTTTGTTTCTCTTATGAATTATGTCTCATGAAGGTGACTCTCAAAATTGTTGGGTTTGATTTGACTTGAAATGTGGGTTGAGGTATGGTTCTTAATTCCATTCCTCCCTTCAGCACCAGTTCTCCTGTCCTTTAGTCACACAACTATAAATTACAAGTAAAAAAGTTTCCTAATATAGTATGAACAATAAAAGTAAACAGTACAGAAATTGTATTGTACCTTTGCCGCACAAACTGATCCTGCAACAAGAAACTAATATGTTCATATAACAGCTCTGTGGTTGGTACCATATAGGGCACAGATATAAAATATGGTGAGTGTACACTCTAGAAGACAGATGCAAAGGTAGACCAAAAGGAAGCAGTCACTTTAGATAACTTGATATTTCTTTCATAATCTGGTAATTTATGGGTGTCATGGAAGAAGTGAGTTTGAAGACAAATTTGAATGAGGAGATGATAGAGATATGCAGAGGGTAATGTGAAATCAAGAGTAGAGAAAGGACATGAAGTCTGGCATCGAGGCTAGCATAATTGACTAATGGAGGGGGACATACAAGATGAGATCCAAGATTTAAGCTGGCTGTGTTGTGACCCTGAAGAGGAGGACACAAAATTTGAACTTCATGTTGCAGGGGAAAGGAAGCTTTGCCGATTGTAAAGCAGTGCCAGTAATTATTATGTGACATATTTGCACATAAAATGTAATACTGATTTGTCCTTTTTTTTCCCCCTTTTTTTCTTTAAATGCGGCACATTACAAAACTGGTACTTACGAAGATTGCTGTGTTCACTGTATCCTGGCTTGCTTGTTTTGTGAGTTTCTCACCCTCTGTAATATTGTTCTGGGACAAGCTTCCTGTGGCATCTGTACATCGGAGGCCTGCTGTTGTTGCTGTGGGGACGAAATGGGGGATGATTGTAACTGCCCATGTGACATGGATTGTGGCATAATGGACACTTGTTGCGAATCATCAGACTGCTTGGAAATCTGTATGGAATGCTGTGGGATTTGTTTCCCAACATGAAATATTTGTCTCTCTTTTTTTATTACTCTGTTTAAAAACTGGAGAGCTTTTTAAAATACTTTTGAAGAAAAATAAGGTAAGAGTCTCACACAGCAACCTAGTATTTGCACTGTTAACTTGCTATGTTTAAAGAATCTTTAGAGAAAACAAAAAATCTGTACTCTAACAAATGTTTTATGGTTTAGTATGTGAAATTCTAGTTACTTTCCAACCCTCTTTTGGCTTTGCAAATGGGACAGTTGACTGCAATCAACTTAAAGGCCTGATACAATAGGCCTTTCTTGGTTAAAATAGCAATTTGAGTAAAGGTTTTGGCCAGAGAAAAGACTGCAAAGTAGCCTAAATATTTCCCCCCTCACCTACTTTAATGCTTAAATGCTTGAATAGCTTTCCATACCTAACACACTTTTGCAGGAGTTCTTGAAAGCAAAATGTCTTTATTTCAACCTTTTATGGTTTGAAGTAACCTTGGCCTGTTATATTTTAAAGTGAATTTAAAATATGCAGTGGGAATCTACAATTGGTCTTGATGCAGTGGTCACATTGAAATGTTTCTTCTCTTTTGGAGTATTCCATTGGTTTGAGAGAGATTCCCTGTGCTTATAATGGTGAATACTCGTAATAGGTGAAATCCAGGCATATTAAGTCAATGAGAGTTTTGTCATTGACTTAAAAAGGGCCAGGATTTCACGAACTGTCTTCCAAACCAGAAGAAACTTTTTATATGGAACCTGTATTTTCCTTCAGTGTTAGTTACTTGAAGTGATCAGTTTTAGAACAAGGTTTTGAAAGCCTAGGTAAACATGAAACATACCATTTCTCAGTTGGACTAGATAGTCAAAATCACTCTAGTTATTTAAAGGAATATCATCAAAAATAACTTCAGATTCTAAACCTACCAGTTTTTATGGATTTACAACTACATTTCCTAATTTAATTTTCTCCCCCTTTCCCCCCCCCCCCTTTCCTCTGCTGTAGGAAAGACCCACACAAATAGAGGGAATGGACAGTCAGAGGAAATAGTGAAACCAACTAGACAGGAAGTACTATCAAGTGCAGAAAGTAAACTTATGAAATATCTTATGCTCAAATATTGGTTCTTTTAAGTGTTACTTATAAACAGTATGTAAAGAATTTTCAAATAGTTACTTTTAAGCTGATTGTGTCTCTTTAAAACTGAAGGAACTATAGTAATGTCTTTTAAAAACACATAGGATTCAATGGGCCAATTTTTTCTCTTAATTACACCATATAAAACTAGATTTTCTCAGTATAATTGAGAACAGACTCTGGCCCAATTTAGCTAGTGATTACACAATTTCCAGATGTTGGGAAATAATGGTGCCCATTTACCTTAGCATCTGCTAGTTTCTCCCCTCAATACCTCTGCCTCATTTGTTCTGTTCTGTAAACTACCTGTACGCCTTGATCTCACATGTTTAACTTTGCTCCATATTTCCTGTTTGTAGTTTGTTGGTCCTAGTTGATTTAGGTCTCACTACAACAGTCCTTGATGGGTAATATCACATTTCCTTAAAGTGAATTGACCCTAAAACAGTTCTTTCCACTGTAAAGAATTCAATGTATGTAAATGTGACAAACTGAAAGAGCATGGAAATGTGAAATTCACTGTCAACACATTGTTCTTACCTAGGGCCTGGTTCTGCAAACACTGACTAGTAGTGCTTACTACTGTGAGTTCTCACTGAAAATGATAACCTTAAAATAGCTGTATCCATCACAATTCTGTTGAACTAGGGAGGCGTTTCCTTCTGCCTTGACCTCTCCAGGATTGTGGTATATTCCAGTTCAATGCAGATTTATTCAGCAGGTATCTTTATCCATTTTTGACAGTTACTACAGTAGCTATTCCCATCTGTTTCTGCTACATAGATAGATCCAGATTCTGATCTCACATTAAGGTGAACCAGGTGTTTCTCCACTGTCAGCATTTTCCAATGGTGTAACTTCATTAAGGAAGTGCTCAGATATTATGGTAATGGACACTGTAGTAAAAAAACTACATAGTTAAATTGATAAAATCACAGAGCTCAGAATCAGGCCCATGGGGCTCATTTATAACTCCTTAGAGTCTGAACTACACTGGGACGGGGGAAGAGGCATGCTGGCTAAGGGGCAGTGCCTGGAGGCATTTTGCCTTTATAAGATATAATGCCTCTGGGGAAACTGGGGGCATCACAGTGAGCAGTGGGACTTGCTGCACCTTGGGAAAGTGTAGATAGTGCTTCCCCCAGCACAACGCTGGTGGATGTCACCACAGAGGAGTTGGGGAAATATTCTCCGGGACCACGTACCACTGAAGACTGTGCTAGCTGTCCCAGCCCCTGTGTTGCTAAGCAGAGGCAAATAAGCTATGGCTGTCCCTTGTTTTGAATGCGCTTGTGAATCGTGGAAAAGGGCTTCCTGTGTCTTCTCCTTGTGCCAGAGCAGTCACATTTTGGTTTATAGGTTTCTGGAAAACTGAACATCTGCATTATTAAGCTTTTGGTAAATATTGAATTTTAAGAATTGTTTAGTATTGCTCTTGAAAATAAATTACTATACCACAGGCTGCTATAGATGGGCAAACAATTATGTTCTATACAAACTACTTGTTTAGATTGTTATACACACAAATGTTACTGCTTGTAGGATACTTAACAAATGGAAATGTTTTGGGTTCAAAGTAGAAAAAGGTGGGAAATGCACGTATTTCATTCTTTTTTCTAAAGAGTATAGTTCCAATATTGTTAAACCAAAACCAATTTATATATAATCAGAATCTGGATATTTATATATACCTAATTTTAATATTTCTCTTTTGCCCACCTGATTTGTGAAATATTAGGAAGTGGAAATACTGGCAGGTTATAGGACATATAAAGCCTGCCAATGACTTGGAACTATCATCAGATTATTGCAGATTTAATTCTGAAAATTTTAACTGTGTGATTTGTTTAACATTTAAATCTATTCTGCTACTCTTTGTCATAGAAATATTAGCACTTTTGTAATATTTATCTCTGCAGCAGAGAATATTAGTGAGTAGTTTAAAGAACTTCTTTTTTATATTTATATTCTTAAAATTCTCTTATGTTATGTCCGCTCTGTAGGCAATCTTATGAGCATCTTGTGTAATAAAAACAAGCAGAACTAAAAGTAGACAATGTGAAAATGTAGTTTAAATAAAAAATCAGTACTTGTCAAGTTTGTAAAATTTCTGGTGGACATTCACAGTGTTTCAGTTTTATAGTTTAGAGTTCTTCAAACTGGCCCTGTTTTTTACAAATTGGTAAGTTACTATTTGTATTTTATATTAACTGGATCTGTGTAATTGTAAAACACTATTTTGAAATAAAATAACTTTATTTTAAAACTTTGGACTACTTTGTTATTATGTTACTGTCTTGTTACTGTTTTGCATTTTAACATCATGTGGAAGTCTCTGCATACAGTCATTGCTTTATGCGAGAGTTCCTGCTACAGCTTGTAGTCTTTGGGTGACCCACAGTGTGAGTGAACCAATATAACTATGTACAGCTTCGCACAACATAGCAGATTTAGACTTTAAAATTTCTGAAGAAATAACTTGGAACTTTGTAATATGGAATACACAAAACGTATTTTAAATGTAAGTTAAACACTAGTGGGACAAATTTATCCCTGGTGTAACTCCATTGACTACACTAAGGATGAATTATTGTATTTTTAATATATTCACTGACATATCCCTTTCAAATTACGAAAAAGCTACACTAAACATGGAGTAGTTGGTTCACAATATTATTTAAGTGGGAGTAAGATTAATGGACTCATGAGACTGCAAAAACTTAGGGTCCATCCACACAAGAAAGTAGCATTACTTTAATTTAAGGTGTGATTTTTTTTTTTAAACCAATTTAACTAAAGCAGTGCAAAAGGCTGTGTGGCACCTACTGTGGTTTAAACTAAGGTTATTTCAGTTTGGCTCAAATTGAATGGGAACAGGGTTAAGCTAAATAAGCCTCTCAAACTGAGGCCTGGTCTACATTGGGGCGGGGAAATCCATCTAAGATACGCAACTTCAGCTACGAGAATAGCGTAGCTGAAGTCGACGCATCTTAGATCGACTTGGATTGACTTACTTCGCGTCCTCGCGGCGCAGGATCGACGGCCGTCGATTCCGCTTCCGCCTCTCGCCCTGGTGGAGTTCCAGAGTCGATGGGGAGCGCGTTTGGGGATCGATGTATCACGTCTAGACGAGAGGCGATACATTGATCCCCAGTAGATCGATCACTACCCGCCGATCCTGCGGGTAGTGTAGACATACCCTGAAAGAGGAGTGTCCACAAGGCCTTTTACAATGGTTTTACTAAGTCATTTTTTTAAAAAGTGATGCAACCTCCTGTATACACGAGGCCTTAGAAAATCAAAAATAATTCTAAAGAATCTCCAACAAATGTTACTAATATTTTAGTTGCACTGAATGAAATTTTGCTTTTGGGACAATAGCTAAATTTCTAGTAGAAAATAATTGTTCATATAAAAACACTAATAAAAATCTTTACAAATAGCAGCTGTTTGAGGTTTACTCCAGCTATTCATATATAATAGTAGATGGCTATAAACAATAACATTTCTAGAGAACAATTTCTTCAGTCAAGAGGAGATCCACATTTAGGAACTTTAGTGTGCATAATAACTGTATTTTAACACTAGTAATTTATAGTAAGAACGGTTAAACTCAAAGGGAATAGCCATCTTTAAGAAAAGAATACATTTCTAAAGAGAAAAGTTTTTTCATTGAAGGTCTAACTATTTTATTATGTGATGCCCAAATAATATTCACAACAATAGAGAGAGAGAGACTGTGTGTGTGTGTGTTTGGGGATGAACACTATGGTTACACTGAGGCAAATCCATTACAAGCTCTTATCAGATACCTTACAACTTTCTGCAAAACTTCTGTTAATCTGAAATTTCTCACTCCTCTCAGTCCCAAAGATGGCAAAGAGCTCTCTGCCTGTTCTTAGAACTTTTTTAGACATTTGGAAAACCCTGTCAAAATTGTCATCATGTGTTCTCGTTAGGAGTGAGAGAATGCAAATCAGAGAATTCTATCTCTGAACCAACAGTGATGCAGGTATTTGGAATACTCTTCAGAGCAGCTGAGTTCAGCTTGGCTCAATAAAATAGTGACCTGAGGGGCCCTACAAAAAAATGAGGATTCATTAGTTAGAGACTAACCTTTCTCCCCTCCTAACTAAGCCTTCTGGTATTTGTATGCTGCAAATACTTTCCAATTCCAAAGGTAGCAGGATGATTTTGGCCCAATCTAGACATTAGGAAATTGAAAAGTTTCCTTAAAGTAGCCATAAAAGTTCTCCTGTATCGAGCACTCAGCTTTCTAGAAGATGAAGTTGACTACCTGTACAGAGATCTACCCATTCATCTAGGAGCTTTGTCATGAGCATTCACCAAATCTTTGACAGTGATTTTGGCACTGACTAGCTGAGAGAATGGTCTTTCCTCCCTTATCAGCCTTTGCCAGGGTGAACTATTTCCACCACAGTTTGAGAGAAGTACCATCTTCACTCTGCAAGATAGGGGCAGATGTAGGATTTGATTACAGGATCAGAGCCTGTATATGGGTTAACTTTTTAGTATGAGGATTACCTTTGTTTTTAAATTATCTGCAAGCAAACTAATTTTGCCCCCTTGTGCCTATGCATTACAGTACAGTCTAAAATTAATTAGCGCTTTACTGAAATACAAAATAGTACACAATATTTTTCTATAACCTTTAATACACATGTAGCATCTTATTTATTTTTATTCTGGAATGCATTCACTGATTTCATTATGATAATAGTCCAGGATAATTGGGCATCTTTTTTATATGACCTTCTGAAGTGTGTAGTCAGCAGCCAAATACTATTACAATTTTTTTTCAACCAGCGATGCAGCCTTCCTCAGCTACTTCATCCTTGAGTTGCACCTAACTAAAAAGCTACTTTATGTGCACTAAACAGACAGTATACCTAAGTTACATACCTAATGTAGGTACATTGCAGAAGATAGGATCGTTATTATTAAGTAAACTTAGGTCATCATCCTGCATAGACTTCTGGGAACAGCTGGAGTAAATTGTTATAGCACTGGAACTATGACAGTTTATACAGTTGAGGCTCTGCCCCTTGATATCAATGGTGTTGCATACATGCTTAAATGTTTGAAAAGTCTAGACCTAAGATGGCCTATATATGCTAGCAAATATCACTATTCTTCGAGTGCTTGCTCATGTCGATTCCATTCTAGGTGTGTGCATGCCCACGTTCACAGTCGTCCGAGATTTTTGCCTTAGCAGTATCCATAGAGTCAGCTGTGGCATCCCCTTGAGTCCATGCGCTAGTATAGTAGGCACCGCTGGCCCTATGCCCTCTCAGTTCCTTATTACTGCCTGTGATGGTTGGTCAGAGCGCCTCGTCTTGCATTGTGAGCGTGTTACCAGTTCTTTACAGCCCATTGTCTATCTTCTTTGTATATAGTTTGTAGGTACTTAGTTAGCCATTAAGTTAAGTGTCAGGTTAGTTTGGTAGTTAGAATCCCTGCTGGGACTTCGCCCCTGAGCGGCGCATGCCCTGTTCCCCCAGCTTCAAACCATGCTCGTCATGTAACAGGCCGATGCCTATTAGTGACCCCCACGACAGCTGTTTGAAGTGCTTGGGGGAGTCCCATAGAAAGGACAAGTGCTGAATCTGCAAAAAATTTGCCCTAGACCCCAAAAGGAGCAGGATATCCTCTTAAGGGCACTCCGCATGGAGGCTGCACTTCGTCCTGTGTTGGAGACCTCCCACTAGGGTGACCAGATGTCCCGATTTTATAGGAACAGTCCCGATTTTTGGATCTTTTTCCTTATATAGGCTCTTATTACCCCCCACCTCCTGTCCCAATTTTTCAAACTTGCTGTCTGGTCACCCTACCTCCCACTCGGACCCCA
Organism: Chrysemys picta bellii; assembly: GCF_011386835.1. Classification (NCBI taxonomy): domain Eukaryota; kingdom Metazoa; phylum Chordata; order Testudines; family Emydidae; genus Chrysemys; species Chrysemys picta. The sequence continues at coordinate 49,312,046 of NC_088791.1, read as the reverse complement.
TGCTGAATACCTCAGCAGCTTTGTGGCGCGCGCTGCTGGCACCGGGCTCTGCCCGGCACCGTTCCTCCTTACTGGTGCCTAAGAAGCAGCACAAGAAGAAGAGCCCTCCCAGCACCAGAGGGGAAAGGGGCTTTAGGCAAAGGACCTATGTTCGGCTATGTGGCCTGCCTCGGGGATTCCTGGGGGTACTGATGCGGTTGGACCCCCCAGCCTGGCCAGGGATTCGACTCCAACTCCTGGGAGTGGCAGGGGATCCCGGCTTCTCCTAGGGCACTTGTTGCCTGAAGTGGACCCAGCAGCTAAGGAACAAGCAAGCTCCCCACCCACCCGCCTGGAGGAGTCCTCCAGGTCCAGCTGCAACTGCACCTCTCCTCCACTCCTAACCCCTCCATAGACCCCAAGCCGCCCAGAGAAAAGCATGTGTTTCTCTTCTCCAGAACAAGCTTTTGCTATGCCCCATGCAGGTTCCGGGGGCGGCTGAGGAGGCAATAGCACATACCGCCTCCTCAGCCACCCCAGAACCTGCATGGGGCATAATAAATCAGAAACTTCCCCCCAAAACCCCACAATTGGGGGTCTGGCGGCCACAGCAGCAACAGGGGAGGCTGAGCCTCCCCTGGCCTATTATACCCACTGCCCATGCGGTACCCATGGTACCGGAAGCTTCATGCCAAAGATTGCTGCGGCGCAGGTCACGTTCGCCTAGACAGTCTCCCAGACATCAGTCCCACACCGGGGCAGGATCGCTCTCCATCTTGACACCAGTCTCCCCCTCCCTGGTACCGCTCATCTGGCAGGCACCGATCCTCACCCTTGTCTCACTGATCGCCAACCAGGGTCAGTCGTCAAACTGAGGCCTTGATAGGTGATTAACAGCCGATCTGCAAGACCGGTGCAGCAGCTGCAGCATAGCAGCAGGGACAGTGGTCCGCTCAATGGCCATGCTGGAACCCGCGGGGTGTACCCATAATGCCTGTCCCATATTCTCACCATTCCTCCTTGGCTGCCTCGAACAAACCGCCTCTGGCACCGCTGGCACCGGAGTCAGAACACGGCACCGAATACAATGCGGGGATAGCACAGCAGGCTCCAACACTCAAGGAGTCATCCCCAGAGAGGGAAGGTGAACCCTGCTCCTCCCTCATCTTCAGACGAAGCGGTGGCAGGTCCCTCCCAAACAGGTAGTCCCCACTGACGACTTCCAGGAGCACCAGGCCTTCCTTAAAAGGGTGGCTTCCAATTTGAACTTAAAAATTGAAGAGTTTGTGGAGGAATCCAACAACCTCTATAATGTTATATCCTCCTCCAGTGCCTGTCCACCCAGGGTCCTTAAGATTGGCAAATCGCTACGGCAGACCCCCTCTTCTATTCTGCCTATTTCTAAGATGGTGGAAAAGAAGTATTACGTCCCTGCAAGAGGGTTCGAATATCTGTACACACACCCTCCAGCGGCGTCACTGGTCATGTCCGCTGTTAATGAAAGGGACAGGCAGGGCCAAGAGACTGGATTTGTTTGGTGGAAATATTTATTCGACATCCAGCCTGCAATTTCATGTGTCTAACCACCACACCCTGTTAGGAAGGTACAATTTTAATCTGTGGAACTCCCTTAACAAATTCAAGAGGACCCTCCCACAGGAGCGAGCCCAGGAGTTTGCCCTTTGGTGGACTTAAGGCACAGCGGTGGTGAGAGGAGTCCTCCAGATGGCCTGGGACGCTACAGACTCAGTGGCCAGGGTGGTTGCCTTGGTGGTGGACATGAGGCATAGCTCCTGGCTGCAGTCTTCCAGGTTATCCCAGAAGATGCAAGTCACCCTTAAGGCACTCCTGTCTGAGGGGGCTGGGCTCTTCTCCGTGCTCACGGACTCAAGGCTTTTCGGTCTTAAAGACTCCCATGTCACCCTCCACTCCTTGGGCCTTCATACTCCTCAGCAGGACAGTAAGCTGTTCCATCCTCCACCTCCCCAGTCTAGGTCCTGGGGGACTCCCCCGCTGAGCACCTACAAAGGGAAAGGATAGAAACAAGGGGTCAAAGCGACGACACCTGTCGTCTTCTGGTACATCTGCTCAGTCTGACCCTTCCAGGAGCAAGGGAAGCCAGAAGAAAGCATTCGGAGGATGTGCTCGAGGACATCGCCCCAGTCACTTCCCAGGATCCACCCTCCCACTTTTTCCTCGACCGACTATGCTCCTTCTGGTCATCCTGGTCTTGGCTGACCTCAGGCCATTGGGTGCTCGAAGTAATGTCTTCAGGTCACATCTTGCATGTGGGGGTGGTGGAGGAGGTCCCTCGGGTCATGAAAAGAAAAGGGTTCTACTCCCCCTACTTCCTAATCCCGAAAGCAAAAGGGGGCCTCAGACCCATTTTGGACCTGTGTCGCCTCAACAAGTCTCTCAAGAAGTTGAAGTTTCGCATGGTCTCCCTGGCCATCATCATCTCCTCCCTGGATCCAGGAGACTAGTACGCTGCCCTCAACTTGAAGGACGCATACTTCCATATTTCAATTTTCCCAGGGCATAGGGGCTGCCTCCGTTTTGTGGTGGGCCAGCACCACTTCCAATTCACAGCACTGCCATTTTGTCTCTTGTCAGCCCCAAGAGTTTGCTCCACCTGTTGTGACTTGGGGCTATTAACAAATGAGAAAAAGTCGACCTTACGTCCAATGCAACACAGAATTCATTGGAGCGATCCTTGACTCTACTCAGGCCAGAGCCTTCCTCCTGGAGGCTCGATTCCAAGCCATGACGGACCTCATCTCATGCATGCAAGGCCACTCTCTCATCACCGCTCACACGTGCCTGTGATTATTGGGCCACATGGCAGCCTGCAATTATGTGGTCCGACACACACACCTCTGTTTCAAGCCCCTGCAGGCATGGCTGGCATCGGTCTACATCCCCAACAGACACAGCATGGACCAGGTGGTCAGGGTCCCGGACCACGTACTGTCATCACTCACCTGGTGGCATAATCCTGAATTGGTATCGGAGGGAGTTCCCTTCGCGGCTCCGTCCCCGGAGGTGACCCTGGTCGCCAATGCTGCGGACCTGGAGTGGGGAGCCCACCTGGACTATCTCAGCATGCAAGGACGTCGGTTATGTCACAATCGCTTCCTATACATCAACGTCAGGGAGCTCAGAGCAGTTCGCCTGGCCCGCCAAGCCTTCTTACCTCACATAGAAAGCAGGGTGGTCCAGGTCCTGATGGACAATACAGCGGCTATCTTCTATATCAACAAGCAAGACAGAGCCAGATTGTCTGCCCTTTGCCAAAAAGCCCTCAGGCTCTGGGACTTCTGTGTAAAACACAACATTCATCTCGTAGCCGCCCACCGGGGTCAGGAATGCTTTGGCAGATCGCCTTAGCAGGACCTTCTCATCTCTCCACAAGTGGTCCCTCCATCTGGAAGTGGTCAGCGTCATCTTCCAGAGGTGGGGGACTCCCCACGTGGACCCGTTCACGCCCAGGCAGAACAGGAAATGCCACGTTTTCTGCTTGATTTGGGGGATTGACAGAGGCTCCCTGTCGGATGCTTTTCTACTCGTGTGGTTGGGGGCTCTGTTGTACGCCTTCCCCCCAGTGCCGTTACTTCACAGGGTCCTCACGAAGATCAAGTAGGGCAGGGTGAAGGTGATCCTCATAGTGCCGGTTTGACTGCGCCAGCACTGGTTCAGCATGCTGCTGTACCTCTTGGTATCTGCTGCATTACAGCTACCGCTCAGGCCGGGCCTGCTGCCCCAAAGCCAGTCTTCTGCATCCAAATCTGCTTAGCTGCTGCATAGTTAAATGTGGAGAAGTAGGAGTGCTCAGTTGGTGTCCAACAGGTCCTGTTGGGAGGCTTTCTGCTGCCCACCAGAGCGACCTACCTGGCCAAATGGAAATGGTTTGCTTGTTGGACCTCGGATAAAGGCATTCGGCCCAAGTGGCCCTCGCTGCAGTTAATCCTGGACTACCTTCTGCATTGCAAGTTCTAAGGCCTGTCCCTTTCATCTATCAAGGCCTACTTGGCTGCGATCTCGGCCTTCCATCTGCCGCTCAAGGGTAGGTCGGTTTTCACCCAGGACATGACTGCCAGGTTCCTCAAGGGCCTCAAGCACCTCTACCCGCACATCAGGGAACTCGTCCCTCCATAGGAGTCTTGTGCTGCCATGGCTCACAGGGCCCCCCTTCAAGCCTCTGGTTTCCTGCTCTCTCCTTCTCCTTTCCTGGAAGGTCACATTCTTGGTTGCAATAACATCTTCTCGCCGGATCTCTGAGATTAGGGCGCTTACTGCGGAACTACCCTATATGGTCTTTTACAAAGGCAAGGTCCAGCTGCGGCCTCACCCGGCTTTCCTACCCAAGATAGTCTCACAGTTTCATATGGGCCAGGATGTGTACTTACCTGTCTTTTTTCCAAAGCCGCATAAGTCAGAGGAGGAGTGTAGGTTGCTTTTCGTAGACGTCAGGAGGGTGCTAGCCTTCTACATTGAAAGGACCAAGTCATTTCGCAAGTTGACACAATTGTTTGTTGCAGTGGCTGATAGGATGAAAGGTCATCCAGTGTCCATTCAAAGAATTTCTTCTTGGATCACTGCCTGCATTTGCTGTTGCTATGATCAGGCGAAGGTGCCACCTCCAGCGATTGTCACCATTGCTCATGTCCATTCCATTACCTGCCCTCCTACCCCTCTGTCCAAGTTGCTGGCAAGAAGGAACTGAGAGGGTGTAGGGTCAGCTGCGTCTAACATACCAGTGCATGGGCACGACACTCAAGGGGGCGCCTCAGCCGACCCTACAGATACTGCTAAGGCAAAAATCTCTGACTGTGCATGTGGGTCACACACCTAGAATGGAATGGACCTGAGCAATACATCTCGAACAACAACAGTTACGTAAGGTAGGTAACCGGTTTTTTTCCTGTATGTGATTATTTAGTCTGTAGTATGCTGAGTGAAAACACAATTTAATGGACTGTTTGTCCAGTATAGGCAGAATAAAAGTTGTTCAGAATGGAACTTAAATTATTGGGGGGGGGGGGAAATGTATATTAGTTGAGAAATAGCATGTGATCATGTAATGAGATTATGTTTATATGTAGAAAGAAGCAGAGTAAAGTTTTATTGTGCAGCCAGACTTTGGCATTTTCTGACTTTTGAGTGCTTAACCATGCAACTTTACCATTCTCATTCCCTCCTTTTTTTTTCAAAAGAAAATATAGAAAATAGATGCTCGGGCATCTTAATAGGTCTTCAGGAGCATCCTATTAACCTTAGCAAATCTTTTTAGAGCCCCTCTCCTGCACTCCTTTGGAGTATATGGCATTTCTGTGAAGTCTTTGCCTCCCTCGTTATGCACCTCCATTAAAGTTTTCATTGGGTAGCTAAGTTAGCCACGCTCTGTCAGCCATTCATTCATATACACTATGGTCTTTTCAGTTGCACCGTTAGTGAATTTATGGCCTGATCCAAAGATTTTTCTTGACTTCATGGAGTTTTAGATCAGGCCCCAAATGAGAGACTGGGCAAAATGTATTGAGGTTGCAGAGAGTGTAATTTTCAACACCTACTAACTTGGACACATTCATTAAGGAGTTTCCATTAATGAGAAAACTCATTAATGAAGGCCACATTTCAACTTTGTACCCTTGTATGTTTTGGTGTTAGAATTGGATTTTTTTAAAAAATAAGGAACTTGTGTGTACTCCAAAATGTCTGAACTTTCCAAAGAAAGATTAAACTTTCCAAAGAAACTTACCTTTGGGCAGAGACCAAGCCTGTAAAATTGTAGTCCAAATGATCAAATTTCCAGAGTTAAATGATTAAAAACAGTGGATGAAAATGCAAATGTATATACAACTTTAGTTAAAACAAACCAATGCAACTTTAAATATAACAAAACAAAAGCAAGCTTAAATACATGGAATAAAATGTGTGCTAAACATTCCAACTCATCTTCCTGGGTTTTGATATTTCCCATTCTTCATCTGTATGTATTCTATTTAAATGATACATTCAGCACACAGTTCCTTCTTTGGGTCTTTTTCAAGTGTTTAGCAAACTTTTGACACTATATAATTATAAAATGTTTCACTGCATATTAAAACTGTATTTAAAAATGCTGGAATCAACCATACACAAAACAAAACAAAAATAGCATTTCACATATCAAACATTTCCCAGTGCCTGCCTTTGTTTGTTTAACCTGATCTCCATCTATTTTAAATATTTGTACTCCAAAGAAGAGAACAGGTAAGGACACGTTCTTCCTTTGTAGATGTCTTGGACCCTTTTGACATGTCAAGGTATGTGTCCTATGGTAGACTGCATTCTTATATTGTCCATATTTGTACTATATCCAACTCCAAGAAAATAGACTTCTGAAGGTAATATATTTGGAGATCTCCAGTTATTATTAAGTAACCTACTATCGGTTTCCTACAGCAACTGTAACTCAGCTATGTTTTACACGTAGAACATGTAAAGGAGAAAATGTATCACCCATATATGGTAATAGATAATGCTACCAATGCATAGGACTCTGAAAATATGTTCACTTGAATAACTACACTCACTTGAGTAGAATTGCAGCATTGGATCCGTAATGTATTTCTTCTTTCTATGACTGCATTTGGCCTCCCTTACTCCTGCTGAGTAGTATCCCACTGCATGAGTGGTTTCTTTGAAATCAGTGGGATTAACCATGGAATAATGGACTACTGCTTCCTGAATCTGGGCCATAGTGAAGTTGTCACATGGAGGGAAAAAATTACTTCATTTAAGAGGATTCCACTGTAATAGTGTATTTGAATTCAAAATATGCTAATCCATCATTATCATTGATATTTTTCATATAAATTATTTCAAATAAGTGCCAAATAATAAATAGTACTTTATAAAAATCCTGGTTAATCTCTGTTTGATCAATATGTCTCCAATTAAAGAACCAACAGATCTCATAATTTGAACCAAGCGCGATATAATTTTTATATAATTTATAATATAAAGTTGACAATCTTGAAACAGTTGTTTCTACTGTATGGCCTGCACATTTTTCTAAACTTGGTAGATAATACAGTGGAATGATGTAGTCTAGCTGCTGAATTCTGTAACGATTACAGCTGTTTAAGACTGGTAAGTGGAAGACCTGCAAGCAGAACTGTAAGAGGTGAGATATGATTAAACGACAAGGTTTTGCTAGCCTGCCTAGAAAACATAACTCTCCATTTGTCTGTTTCTTGATGTGGTGGTAAGACACCTTGATTACATAATTAATGAAGGCTTCAAGTGATGGCTTAGAATCCACAATAACTTCAAGGTCATCATGAGCACTGTCTGAAGGATAAAGAGAACCACCATGCGAAGAAACCGCCATAAATGACAACTAATATCTTTGCATCAGAGATCACTTTTTGGCAACTATGCTTTGGTGAAGTTAAGTTTGAGAAAAGGGACGTCATCTATGACTGAAATTTATATTCAATCTTGTTACATCAGAAAGAATAATTAGACATATTTACGCAATTACATTTTAGTAAACTATTATGCCAGCTTAACTGTAACACATATTCCGGTAAAAGTACATTAAACAGCAATCCAAAAGCAATTTAGCTGCTGAAGGCATTATTTTGTATCTAATTATTCACAAATTAATGAAGAAAATTAAATTCCAATCACTGAAAAAATGAAGCAATTGTGAGAATCAGAACTACAGATTAGTTAAAGCAAAGCTATGCAATGCATAACAGAATTAAAGCATTCTTGTATTCAAATTCAATGCTTAAAAAAGAACAAATCCATCATCTTGAAATTTGACTTGTAGCTTGACATTAAAAATAATATGAGTAGAATTTTCAGTGGGGTAAGCACAAAACTAGTTCAAGTAGTGTCACTCTCAATTAATGTACTCAGGTGGTGTGCCCATTAAAATTCCCACTTGTGGGTTCAGCTCTCTATGCAAATGGGGTCATTACCTGGAGAATTTAATTGGGTATGACACTGGGAGTAGGAATTTTCCTTTCAAAATAAACCCACTTGCACACATTTTCACTAGAAATTTGATTGTTACATATACTTCATATTGTTTGGCTCTATAAATATTTACCAAAATCCAGAATGTCTTCACTTTATTTATTTATTTATTTATTTATTTATTTATTTATTTACAAGTGATTTATAATGCATCAAAATGATTTTTAAATTGCAAGACCTGTTAGAAGAGGCCTTGGTAAATATGTATTTTTTTATTGTTTGTTGAAATAATGTTTTTATTTTACTATCCTTTAAGAGTTGTATCAATTGTTTTTAATACAGTATGTAAAACCAGAACTACTCTGTTTCTAAAATACGAACATAAAACTAAGGACAAATTGCACTATCGGGTATGTATCAAAACATTACACAGATTGTTTGGTACGTGCTTAAAACATGCTACATTTCTAAGTAGCATTATTTATTACTTTTATTACTATATGGAGCAGAAGAGTAAGCTTAAATGAGGTTAGAATAGAAAAGATTAAATCCCCAAATACTGTAAAAATAATATACAATGGTATGAAAATAAACACATACCGTAGATGTAATGTACCGTGAGTCGTAAATGTTCCTAAGTGTCAAAACTTGGTCTATTGGAACCAAGCTGAAGTAAATAGGCCTCGTGGAGAGGACATGCTTGGTGTTGGGATTTGGAATTGTTGCATTTTGAATAGAGGAGAGAGCTGGGCAGAGTATACAGGCACAGGAACACTCATTTGGAAAGCTGAATAGGCCTTTGTTGCAATGAAACTAAAACAGTGATTCTGTTGCACTCTTACTTTTGGAAGGGCTGGAAGTAGTCCTAAGACTCCACATTATTACTGATTTATGTATACAGCTCTCAAACACAAATTACATTGCAGGCTTTCTGGGGGTGGAGACCTATATTATCTAGTGGGAGGGGGGGAGAGAAAGTGTATGTACACAATCCCCAATTGTCACTATTCTATTCCTGCCCAGCCCTTAAGCTTCTCACTGTTTTTACCTCTTCTATATTTTCTTCCTTAAAAACCAACCTTCACCTATTCTCCAAATGTCTTTGCCCTTTTTTTATTGCATTGCTTTCTACTGCCTTATACCCATTTGTTCATAAATATAATTGCTAAGTAAGTGTGTCAGTGTAAATTTCAGCCTTATGATGTGGTTGCAAAGTTCGGCCAATTTGATCATTAAATTTACAATTGTGAGGTATGTTTCTATTGTACAACTTAATGTTCCAAAAAGATTAGAGTGCCAGTATTGTGCCAATATTCAAAAAGAGCAAGTGGAATGCCTCAGGTGAGCCTGACATCAATTTCGGGCAAAATAATGGAAAAACTGATATGAGATTAATGAAGAATTAAAGGATAGGAATGTAATTAATGTAAAAAATCAATATGGTTTTATAAAAAATAGGTCTTGTCAAACTTGATTCCATTCTTTGGTAAGACTACAAATTTGGTTGATAAAGGTAACTGTAGATGATATATACTTAGACTTTTGTGAGGCATTTGACTTAGTGCATGACTTTCTGCATGACTTTCAGATTACTACGTTAGCACTAAACAGTATCAATTAAGCACACATTAAATGGATTAAGATACTGGATAATTGACAGATCTCAAAAAGGAGCTGTCAATGGAGAATCATCATGGAATGGTGTGTTTCTATTGGGGTTCTGCAGGCATCATTTCAGGCAGTATGCTATTCAACATATATATTCGTGACAGATCTGGAAGCAAATATAAAATCACTGCTGATCATAGAATCATAGAAGATTAGGGTTGGAAGAGACCTCAGGAGGTCATCTAGTCCAACCCCCTGCTCAAAGCAGGACCAACACCAACTAAATCATCCCAGCCACGGCTTTGTCAAGCCGGGCCTTAAAAACCTCTAACGATGACGATTCCACCACCTCCTTAGGTAACCCATTCCAGTGTTTCACCACTCTCCTAGTGAAATAGTGTTTCCTAATATCCAACTTAGACTTCCCCCACTGCAACTTGAGACCATTGCTCCTTGTTCTGTCATCTGCCACCACCGAGAACAGCCTAGCTCCATCCACCTTGGAACCCCCCTTCAAGTAGTTGAAGGCTGCTATCAAATCTGCTCTCACTCTTCTCTTCTGCAGACTAAACAAGCCCAGTTCCCTCAGCCTCTCCTCGTAAGTCATGTGCCCCAGACCCCTGATAATTTTCATTGCCCTCCACTGAACTCTCTCCAATTTGTCCACATCCTTTCTGTAGTGGGGGGCCCAAAACTGGACGCAATACTCCTGATGTGGCCTCACCAGTGCCGAATAGAGGGGAATAATCACTTCCCTCGATCTGCTGGCAATGCGCCTACTAATGCAGCCCAATATGCAGTTAGCCTTCTTGGCAACAAGGGCATACTGCTGACTCATATCCAATTTCTCATCCACTGTAATCCCCAGGTCCTTTTCTGCGGAACTGCTGCTTAGCCCGTCGGTCCCCAACCTGTAGCGGTGCAGGGGATACTTCTGTTCTAAGAGCAGGACTCTGCACTTGTCCTTATTGAACCTCATCAGATTTCTTTTGGCCCAATCCTCCAGTTTGTCTAGGTCACTCTGGACCCTATCCATACCCTCCAGCATATCTACTTCTCCCCCCCAGCTTAGTGTCATCCAGCAAGTGAACTTGCTGAGGGTGCAATCCATCCCATCATCTAGATCATTAATAAAGATGTGATAAAATCTGTGGATGACAAAAAGATTGGAGCACTGATAATTTATTATGAGGGAGGTCAGTTAACCTGGGCTCATTCAAAGAAAGTATGTTTCTCGTATGTTTTCGCCATACACACGTTATGCTTTAGTGAAACACAGGTTATTGGGCTGAATCCAAAGGTGCTACAATATCAAGGTCTAGAGATAGACTATGTCTGAAATGTGAATTGTTTCTTACCTGATTTACTCTAATGGTTTCTACAATGTCTTTATACTTTCCTGTTTCCCTTCTAACAGTAAATGATATGGGCACAGGGAATATGAGTTCTTCTTCAAGTGCTTGCTCATGTCAATTCCATTCTAGGTGTGCGCGTGCTCATGTGCGTGGCTGTTGGAGATTTTTTCCTTACCAGTATCCGTAGAGTTGGCTGCCCTCTTGAGTGCCGTGCTCATGCATCGGTATATTAGGCACCTCCAGCCCTATGCCCTCTAAGTTCCTTCTGACCACCCAGGACGGTTAGTCTTACCACCCCTAGTACCTCAGCCTCGGTGTTTAGTGCACCCCCGGCACTGGGCTCTGCCTGGCACCGCTCTTCATCACTGGTGCCCAAAAAGAAGGCCAAGAAGCATGGCTCCCCGGCACCAGAGAAGAAAGGCCATAGGGTTTCAGGCAAAGGACCCAGTTTGGGCCGCCCGCCCACACCAGAGCCACATGGACCTGCCTCCAGAATTGGGGCCTCTAACCTCCAAGGGATCCGCCACCCACTCCCGGAAGCGCTAGGGGACTCAGACTTGTGGCAGGGCCTCTACCAGTGCCGCCAGCACCACATATGCCGCAGGAAGCAGCAAAGGCTCCCTATGAGGGCAAGCCAGCCATCAGGACCCCTCAGAGGCAGTTGAGCACTGCCGATCCCCAGAGCTGAGGCAGCACTCTCTGACTCTGTGCTGCAGATCTCTGGCTCTGCAGCCCAGGTTCTCCGTGGCTCACCCAAGATCACCCGCACCGTGATCGCAGTCTCCACCCTCTTGATGCAGGTCAGCTAGGGGGAGGCGCTGGTCACCATATCACCGGCACCATTCACCCTTCTGTCAGTCAACTTCTCTGTGCAGATCCCTGTCCCCCGCGCTGTGGGAATGATCTCCATTGCAGTACCAGTTCCCTCGGCCCTGGTCTGCCTGTTCGAAGCACTGGTCACCAGTGGCAATGGTTAGCCATCAGATAGAGACATCAACAGCCCTACTGCGGTCACCAGAAGGGGATTCCTCTGGAAAGGAGAGGAGTTCAGCCCCTCACCAAGGTATTACTGCGTGATTGGGCACCTGAGGCTGCGTCAACTTCTGCGATGCCACCTTGGCAACGCAGCCAGTAGCAGCACAGTGGCCCTATTGGAGTGCGTTGGGCATGCCTGTGATGCCGATGCCCCCTGTGCACCATTCGTCAGCTGCTGCCTTGGAGCAACGGTTGACAGCACTAGCAGCACTGGGATTGGTGTGCAAAGCACACTTGGAGGTCGGGGTAGAGGAACGAGTGCCCACCCCGAAACCCCATTCCCTCACAGAGGATGATGCCCGGGGCCTCCCCCGGTGGCATAGTTATCGTCCTCATGCCCGGACAAGTTGGTGGCGGACCCTTGAGTGCCAGCTCGCTGGACGATTTTAAAGATCACTAGGTTCTGCTTTGATGGGTGGCCAAGGACTTGGGCCTAGAGATAGAGGAGATGGCCGAGCAGGCAGACACCCCCTGTTCAATGTGCTCTTGGTGTCTACCCGTGTTGCACTATCAGAGCAAGATGGGGTCTTGAAAACTGCCAAGGCCCTCTGGCAAACCCTGTCGTCCATCCCGCCTACCTCCAAGAGGGTTGGAAAAAGTACTTCATCCCAGCCAAGGGGTTCGAGTACTTGTATACCCACCTGCCTCCACACTCGCTGGCCATCTCTGCAGTCAATGAAAAGGACAAGCAGGGGCATACCAGTTCAAGCCCCAAAAATAAAGAGGCTAAGAGGCTGGACCTTTTTGGAAGGAAAATTTATTCAACAGCCAGCCTTCAGTTCCAGGTGGCGAACCACCGGCCTCTCTTGGGCAGATATAATTTTAACTTATGGGACTCCCTCATAAGTTAAAGGAATCCCTGCCCCAGGATTTGGCCCAGGAGTTTGGCACCCTGGTGGAAGAGGGTACGGCGGTAGCAAGGTGCTCCCTTCAAATCCCCTGGCCTTTCTTCCCTGGTGCTGGGGATCTGTGTTTCTTGGCCTTCTTTTGGGGCACCAGTGACTGAGAGCGGTGCCAGGCAGAGCCCAGTGCCAGGGGTGCTCTACGCACCGAGACTGAGGTACTAGGGGTGGAATCCGGCCGGGAAGGCTCAGAAGCTGGGCGGAGAGCAGCCTCCATGAGGAGGGCCCTCAGATGGATGTCACGCTCTTTCTAGGTCCTTTCTAGGTCCAAATGCGACATTTATTCTTCAGTGGTTAGGGTGGTTGCATCGGCGGTGGTCATGAGGTGCAGCTCCTGGCTTCAGACTGATAGCCTGTCCCAAGAAATGCAGGCCTCAATTCAAGATCTCCCATTTGTTGGGAATGTTCTCTTCGTGGAGCAGACTGATGCATGCTTGCATTGCCTAAAGGACACTCGGGCCATCCTTTGCTCCCTGAGTCTGCATACATGGCATTTGGAGAGGAAGCAGTTCCGGCCGCCACCACCAAGGCCTTGGCAGTCTTGACAAGGGTCTGTGAGGAGAAGGGATACGAGCTCTAGGCATTGCCGCCCTTCCCCTCCCACTCACCTGTGCAGCCCGGCCAGGCAAAGCATCCTGGAGGCCAGAAGTGCTCAATTTGAAGGTGCGCTCGAGAACAATGCCCCAGTCAACTCCCCAGATCCACCTTGTTCTTTCTTCAACCGTCTTTGTCTCTACCGTTCGGGCTGGTCACGGGTCACCTTGGACCGCTGGGTGCTAGAGAAAGTATCTCGAGGCTATACCCTGCAATTCTGAGCTGCCGCCCCTCCCTCCCAAGCCTCCCTCTTTCCCATCCCTCTTCAGGGACCCATCTCATGAGCAACTCCTTGCTCAAGAGGTTGAGAACCTCCTGCACCTGGCAGCGGTAGAGGAGGTTCCACGGGACATGAAAGGAAAATGGTTCTACTCCCACTACTTCCTAATCCTGAAAGTAAGAGGGGGCCTCAGACCCATTCTGGACCTGCGACGCCTCAACAAGTCTCTCAAGAAGTTGAAGTTTTGCGTGATCTGTCTGTTCTCCATCATCCCCTCCTCGATCTGGGAGACTAGTATGCCACTCTCGACTTGAAGGACGCTTATTGTTGTTGGGCCACATGGCTGCATGAACATACGTGGCCAGTCATGCCCGGCTCCATCTCAGGCTTCTGCAAGCATGGCTAGCGTCGGTCTACATCCCCAACAGGCATAACCTAGACCAGGTAGTCAGGGTGCCGGATTACATCCAGTCATCCCTGGATTGTGGTTGGATCCCAGGTTGGTGTTGGAGGGAGTTCCCTTCGCAGCCCCATCCCCATCGCTGACCCTGGTCTCTGATGCTTCAGATCTGGGCTGGGGAGCCCGCCTGGGTGAGCTCAGTATGCAAGGCCGCTGGCTGCGGGACGATCTGGCCCTCCATATCAATGTCAGGGAGCTCAAAGCGGTTTACCTGGCCTGCCAGGCTTTCTTGCCCCACCTGAGGGGCAAGGTAGTGCAGGTCCTGACAGACAATACTGCTGTTATATATTACATCAACAGGCAGGGTGGAGCCAGGTGTGACAAAGTTCTTCCTCTATCTTGGTGGGTCCTATGCTTAATGGTGGATTTTCTTGCCTCAGAGATTCACCATGTGGGTTGGGGAACAGCCCAGAGACCTTCCCCTCTGGAAGAACCCACAGTCCAGGTCAATTGGGAGGTTTGGGGGGAATCCGGGCCCGCCCTCTATTCCGGGTTCCAGCCCAGGGGCCGGTGGACTGCAGCTGTCTATAGTGCCTCTTGTAATAGCTGCATGACAGCTACAACTCCCTAGGCTACTTCCCGATGGTCTCCTCCAAATACCTTCCTTATTCTCACCACAGGACCTTCCTCCTGGTATCTGATAATGTTTGTGCTCCTCAGTCCTCCAGCCGCACACCTCTCCCTCTCCCTCTCAGCTCCTTGCACCTCTTGCTCCCAGCTCCTCACACTCGCACCACAAACTGAAGTGAGCTCCATTTAAAACCCAGGTGCCCTGATTGGCCTGCCTTAATTGATTCTAGCAGCTTCTTCTTAATTGGCTCCAGATGTCCTAATTAGCCTGCCTGCCTTAACTGGTTCTAGCAGGTTCCTGATTACTCTAGTGCAGCCCCTGCTCTGGTCACTCAGGGAACAGAAAACTACTCATCCAGTGACCAGTATATTTGCCCTCTACCAGACTCCTGTAACCCACTGGTCTGGGTCTGTCACACAGGTCATTGGGCCTTTGCCAAGAAGCTCTCTGCCTTTGGGACATCTGTGTGTGGCATACCATTCTTCTGGTAGACGCGCATCTGCCCAGGACCAGGAACGGGTTAGCAGATCACTTCAGCAGGACCTTCTCATATTGCCACGAGATGGTGGTCAGTATGATCTTCTGGAGGTGGGGGACTCCCCAGGTGGACTTGTTCGCATCCCGTCAGAAAAGGAAATGCCACGTGTTCTGTTCGAGTGGGGGGATGGACAAGGGCTCCCTATCAGATGTTTTTCTGCTCCCATGGTCAGGGGCCTTGATGTATGCTTTCCCGCCTGTGCCTTTGATCCACAGAGTCCTCATAAAGATCAAACAGGACAGGGTGAAGGTTATCCTGATAGCCCCTGCATGGCCTCGACAGTACTGGTTTGGCATGCTGCTGGACCTTTCGGTAGCCGCCCTGCTGCAGCTACCTCTCTGGCCGGACCTGCTGTCTCAGAACCCTGGCAGTCTTCTGCACCCAAACCTGATGGTGTTGCACTTGACAGCGTTGCTACTGCATGGCTGAATGAGGAGGAATGGAAATGCCTATGTCCAACAGGTCTTGTTGTGTAGCAGAAAGTCTTCCCCCAGAGCAACCTACCTGGCCAAGTGAGAAGAGGTTGATGTGCTGGTCCTCAGACCGCGGCATCCGGGCTGAGCAGGCTTTGCTGCAGGCGATCCTGGACTATCTTCTGTACCTCAAGTTCTGAGGATAGTCCTTGTCGTTGATCAAAGTCTATTTAGCCACTATTTCGGCCTTCCACCCTCTGCTCCAGGGCAGGTCAGTCTTTGCTCATGACATGACGGTCCAATTTTTGAAAGGTCTGGAGCATCTCTACCCACACGTCAGGAATCCCATCCCTTCCTGGGACCCAAACCTCATGCTGTCACGGCTCATGGGTCCTCCTTTTGAGCCTTTAGCTTCCTGTTCTCTTCTCCTCCTTTCCTGGAAAGTTTCTTTCTTGGTCACAATAACATCTGAGATCAGGGTGCTTACTTCAGAGCCGCCCTATACGATGTTCTACAAGGACAAGGTCCAGCTGCAGCCGCACTCAGTGTTCTTGTCCAAGGTAGTTTCACAATTTCATACCGGCCAAGACATATATTTACCAGTCTTCTTTCTGAAGTCTCATAAATTGGAAGAGAAGCACAAATTGTGTGCCCTGGACATCAGGAGGGCACTTTCCTTCTATATCGACAGGACTAAGCCATTTCGCAGGTCAACGCAGGTGTTCGTTGCAGTGGAGGACAGGATGAAAGGTCGCCCAGTGTCTGCACAGAGGATTTCATCCTGGATCATAGCCTGCATCCATTACTGCTATGACCTGGCGAAGGTGCCTCCACTGGCGACCGTGACTGCCCACTCAACTAGGGCACAGGCTTCATCGACATCCTTTCTGGCCCAAGTGCTGATTCAGGATATCTGCAGGGCCACTACCTGGTTGTCTATCCTCATGTTTACGTCGCATTACATACTTACGCAGCAGGCCCGAGAAGATGCTGGCTTTGGTAGAGCAGTGTTGTAAGTCGCACGACCGTGAACTCTGAGCCCGCCTCCCGGTATACTGCTTATGAGTTACCTAGAATGGAATCGACATGAGCAAGCACTCGAAGAAGAAAAAACTGATACCTACCTTTTGTTACTGTTGTTCTTTGACATGTGTTACTCAGGTCCATTCCCTTACCCTCCCTCCTGCCCCTCTGTCAGAGTTGCCGACAAAAAGGAACTGAGAGGTGCCTAATATACCGACACATGAGCGTGGCACTCAAGAGGGCGCCACAGCCAACCCTAGGGATACCGCTAAGGCACAAATCTCCTGACGGCCGCGTGCGTGGGTGTGTGAACACCTAGAATGAAATGGACATGAGCAACTCATTTTGAAGAACCTACAAAAGCTAGGTAACTTTTTTTTGCAAATTTTTAATCCATTTAAATTACACCTGGAATGATATATAATTGAAGGTAAGGGTAAGTCCACCAAATCACAGACATGTGTCTTTAAGGCGGCTCCCTGGGATAACAGGACAGAGGCAGATGTTTTCAATACCAATATCAAATAATTCAATATCAAATAGGATGGGAGTAGGATATGGCTCTCGACTAATAATGCAAATAAAGATTAATTTCTATTGCAAAAATGTAAAACACATAAAAAGATAATTTCAAGGGCAATGCTAAATTGAAGTCCCTGAGAAAATACTCTAAATTAGATGAACTACCTGTAAAACAAACATCATAGATAAAAAGTGAATTTACTTAATATACAAAAGTTAATAAAATGGGAGTGAGGGGGAGAAGAGGAATGGCTAAATAGTCCACTCTCAGTGAAATAAAACGTGAAAGTTCATCCATGCTATAGGGGTTTATTGAAAGTTCACAAGACAAAATGCAGCCTGATGTATTAAAGAGAGGGTCACTGGGATTTCAGTCTCAGGAGCTGTCAGCATGGCTTCAGTCACAACCTTTACAAATATACTCAAAAATTGTAAAAGAACAAAACTAGGGACTAGCTGGTCACTAATCCTGTGTGCCTATGCAAAAGAGCAAAGGGATATAAGACACTCCCTTGATCTCTTGTGAGCTACTCATACATCAGGGTGCAGCACAGGATGGGAAGAAGCAGGGAATATGGTGGTCGAAGGGTGGTGGGACAGTCTTTGGGGCTAGATGGCTACCCTTGAATGATGGAGTCAAGAAGCTATTTGGAAAATTTAAAAAGCATTACATTTTTTTGTCAATTTTCTTATTGACAAAATCCACAGACTTCTCTAAATATTTCAAATTTAAGATATCTCAGTGTAGATATTCATTTAGGGCTAGATTGTTTGATTTATGATTTGATCCTCTCAAGGGGCAGCACAGAGTTTTACTGTCTCAGGAGCAGCCAGGGAAACAGATTGTGACTTGGCACAGTGTATGTTACCCATCGACTGGTGCTCCTGCTGCTGGTTCAGCACAGTGTACTTCCTCCCTGAAGCATCAGGAGCCCAATACTCAGAACCTCTGAGTCACAGTCTGTTTCCAAAGCAGCTTCTGGATTCCGTCATTCAAGAGTAACAGTCACAAATGAGCGGTGAGAGGTAGCGAAGTAGAGAGTTTCATAAGGATTGGGGAGAAAAAAATCTATTTCAAATTTCTCAGGGGTGTAAATTGAGTGAGAAAAATAATTTTGGTAAGTATAAAAAATTCTTCTTTAGTGTCTTTGTAATCGTAATTTTTTCCTCAATATTTATTTTTAAAACCAAATCTCTTTTGCATATATATAAATAAAGTACAGAAATTTTTTTGCAAAAAAAGTTGCCTAATTAAAAAATGCATATCATAATTACATTGAGACTTAGCATTAATAAAGTATTATACTTGTAATTTTACAGCTAGAAGTAGCACTGTGGTTGTCACATATTATAGTACACACAGTCTGATTGTTGCAGAGTAGACATCTGCCAGAAACATTTCAGTTTAGCATGATGAATTTACCCTAGCCCTGTCAAGAAACACATTACAATGCCAAAGTATTGCTTTGAATATAGGTTGAAAAACAGAAATAAATTTGTTGAGGTAGGGTTTCAGATTCCCTCAGAATCATGTCATTACTGGTATTGTGGCTAGGTGCATATGAGCTCCTATTGTTCCATGGGGGATTCCCCAATAGCAAATGTCACTCATTTAATCAGTATGGTGAAAGGAAAGATATTGTTGACTGTGGGTGATACAACTAGGCTATCAGCACCGCGTCAAGGATTCTAGCACACAAAGGGCATTCCATTACATGAAAGCATAAGGACTTTTTATAGTGCAATCCATTGTTGAGCCTTTTATAGAAATTAGCATATGAAGTGCATATCCTCTGTTTCTCCGTGGTCCTCCATGGTGAGTGTAATACATAGATGCTTGATATAGTACTAATTATGTATGAGGTGCTACCAGGCTGCACTGTTTGGGTTACTATGCTAGTTGGGCCCAGTTCTAAGCTCAGATACACATGAGGCATAATATGAGTGTCTGAGCGGCACTTTGCTGTCTACACATGTAACTGTAATTCTCTGGGACCTTAACGTTTTGAAAATGGCATATGAGAAAAAGAAAGTGTGTTTTCTGCATCTGTTTTCTGCATCTGTGTTTGAAGAGTCATCAAAATGGGATGTGATTTGAACAAATGTAGGATGTCTTACTCTTTGCTCAGGTGAGCTTATTTTTCTTCTTTTCAGTAGGAGTCAGTGGTGTGCTAGGCATTTTCCAAATAGACAAGAAGCGTGATGGGCAGGATCCCCTGGGAGAATAACATGAAGGGCAAAGGGGTCCAGGAGAGCTGGCTGTATTTTAAAGAATCCTTATTGAGGTTGCAGGAACAAACCATCCCGATGTGTAGAAAGAATAGTAAATATGGCAGGCGACCAGCTTGGCTAAACAGTGAAATCCTTGCTGATCTTAAACGCAAAAAAGAGGCTTATAAGAAGTGGAAGATTGGACAAATGACCAGGGAGGAGTATAAAAATATTGCTCAGGCGTGCAGGAGTGAAATCAGGAAGGCCAAATCACACTTGGAGTTGCAGTTAGCAAGAGATGTTAAGAGTAACAAGAAGGGTTTCTTCAGGTATGTTAGCAACAAGAAGAAAATCAAGGAAGTGTGGGCCCCTTACTGAATGAGGGAGGCAACCTAGTGACCGAGGATATGGAAAAAGCTAATGTACTCAATGATTTTTTTGCCTCTGTCTTCACGCACAAGGTCAGCTCCCAGATTGCTGCACTGGGCAGTACAGCATGGGGAGAAGGTGACCAGCCCTCTGTGGAGAAAGAAGTGGTTCGGGACTATTTAGAAAAACTGGACGTGCACAAGTCCATGGGGCTGGATGCGCTGCATCCGAGGGTGCTAAAGGAGTTGGCGGGTGAGATTGCAGAGCCATTAGCCATTATTTTTGAAAACTCATGGCGATCGGGGGAGGTCCCAGATGACTGGAAAAAGGCTAATGTAGTGCCCCTCTTTAAAAAAGGGAAGAAGGAGGATCCGGGGAACTACAGGCCAGTCAGCCTCACCTCAGTCCCTGGAAAAATTATGGAGCAGGTCCTCAAGGAATCAATTATGAAACATTTAGAGGAAAGGAAAGTGATCAGGAACAGTCAGCATGGATTCACGAAGGGGAAGTCGTGCCTGACTAACCTAATTGCCTTCTATGATGAGATAACTGGCTCTGTGGATGAGGGGAAAGCAGTGGATGTGTTATTTCTTGACTTTAGCAAAGCTTTTGATACTGTCTCCCACAGTATTCTTGCCACCAAGTTAAAGAAGTATGGGCTGGATGAATGGACTGTAAGGTGGATAGAAAGCTGGCTAGATCGTCGGGCTCAACGGGTAGTGATCAATGGCTCCATGTCTAGTTGGCAGCCGGTTTCAAGTGGAGTGCCCCAAGGGTCGGTCCTGGGGCTGGTTTTGTTTAATATCTTTATTAATGATCTGGAGGATGGTGTGGACTGCACTCTCAGCAAGTTTGCAGATGACACTAAACTAGGAGGCGTGGTAGATACACTAGAGGGTAGGGATCGGATACAGAGGGACCTAGACAAATTAGAGGATTGGGCAGAAAAAAACCTGATGAGGTTCAACAAGGACAAGTGCAGAGTCCTGCACTTAGGACGGAAGAATCCCATGCACTGCTACAGACTAGGGACCGAATGGCTAGGTAGCAGTTCTGCTGAAAAGGACCTAGGGGTCACAGTGGACGAGAAGCTGGATATGAGTCAACAATGTGCTCTTGTTGCCAAGAAGGCTAACGGCATTTTGGGCTGTATAAGTAGGGGCATTGCCAGCAGATCGAGGAACGTGATCGTTCCCCTTTATTCGACATTGGTGAGGCCTCATCTGGAATACTGTGTCCAGTTTTGGGCCCCACACTACAAGAAGGATGTGGAAAAATTGGAAAGAGTCCAGCGGAGGGCAACAAAAATGATTAGGGGTCTGGAGCACATGACTTATGAGGAGAGGCTGAGAGAACTGGGATTGTTTAGTCTCCAGAAGAGAAGAATGAGGGGGGATTTGATAGCAGCCTTCAACTACCTGAAGGGGGGTTCCAAAGAGGATGGAGCTCGGCTGTTCTCAGTGGTGGCAGATGACAGAACAAGGAGCAATGGTCTCAAGTTGCGGTGGAGGAGGTCCAGGTTGGATATCAGGAAAAACTATTTCACTAGGAGGGTGGTGAAACACTGGAATGCGTTACCTAGGGAGGTGGTGGAGTCTCCTTCCTTGGAGGTTTTTAAGGCCCGGCTTGACAAAGCCCTGGCTGGGATGATTTAGCTGGGAATTGGTCCTGCTTTGAGCAGGGGGTTGGACTAGATGACCTCTTGAGGTCCCTTCCAACTCTGATATTCTATGATTCTATGATTCTATGTGATCTGTGCATGTATCACATTCATATTAATGTATGCGTTAATATAACTTGTATAAAACATTAGTTATATAATTTTTTTTAAAGTATGTGGATGTATTTAGCTGTATAGTTAGGCCAACTATCTGCCTACCCACCTGAATGGCTACACATCTTTCAGCTAAATCCTGAATGCCAGGGCATCATCCAGATATTTGATTCTCTTTAGATTTCTCATCTGTTTTTGTGTGTGTTGTGGCTAATAATAATAATATATTTAGTTATCCAAGTATAATTAAAGGAAGGTGTTTGCTCTGTTATAGATATTCCTCTTTTGTTGAACTGGTTCTGAACATCACATGTGGAAGCCTACAACGGGGTGGCAATTGCTTATTATGCACCATAGGATAGGAGGTTTCTGCATTTGGTGGGATGCAAATTGTATTGCTAGTGTCTTTCCTCTGCGTGGTCCTCCAGCTGCTACCTCCTGCCTCCTACCTTCCTCCCACAAGTCACATCAGCAAGAAGAATCAATTCTAAAGCCGTTTAGATCTTGCTAACCACAGCATGATGACTATCCAAGACTCTCAGCCATCTGAGGCCCGGTCATTGACTCTCAGGATGTGATGGAGTTTCTTTAGCATCTGGAGATGGTTGAAATCATTATTCCTAGGTGTTCAATGTTAGGGAGGAATCCTGGACCACTCCTGAGTTATGAATTATCCTTACAGAAGTCCATAGCCCCTTAAGTCATTTGCATAAAGAACATTGTTTCTTGATTGGAAGTTTTAATATTTGTACCAGGGTTCACATGGGCCCTTTTTAATACATCAGAATAAATATCCTTGTCTAGAGTATTCACAGTTGACATCTTTTTCTGCAGTGCTCTTGTGAATAGCCCAATATACAGAGTGACTGACAAGAGAGACACCCTATTCTTCCACAGCTGAGTTAGGACTGATACACATGTTACACAGTGTGCTGTCTGACAAGTTGAATCAGCTACTCCAAATGCATGCTGCCCTATTCCAGAGCACTGGAAAACTCAAAGGACATCAAATTGAATTACACAGATAACAGAGTTCACCCTGTGGTTTTGTCACACAGAGGAAATCCCGTTCCACATTAGGAAATTAATGGAAGAAGAACTAATGCACCCAGGGAAACTCAGAAGTGAGCATGTGGAAGGCCCACATATCTCTCCTACTGTGATAGCTCAGAAGCCAAAGCATTGGGGAAAGAGTCAAATCTATGCTGGCGTGCAGCTCCCAAACAATGCAACAAATGTAAACCATATCATCTGTCCCAGGGACAATGTAATTCCAGTCCTAAATGTAGCCCAGTTTCCTTTTCCCAAGCTAAATCTCACAGTGGAATACCACCAGCTAGGCTTCCACCTGGGGTCCAGACATATAACAATGAAAATACATGTAGGCCTGCATCTTTACACATTATTAGATCTCGGAATATTGTCAGTCACAGAGATAATTGAAAACATAATCTAGAAGGTTTTACTACAGCTATCTGAACTTTGAATGCTAGAGTGATCCATTGGTATTTGCCACATAACACTCGCTTTCACATTTTCAAGATTTTCCCTTCAACCAAGGGGGCTAGAACTTACTTAAAAAAACAAAAAAAGGGAAAGAAAAAGCTGAGATTCTCCTGAAAACTCTTGATTTCAGCAGCTGGGTCTTTAAGAAAAGCACCAAACTTTGAAACTCTTCATTTTACTTCAGAACAAATGTTAGGACCTGATCCCATCCCCACTGAAGTCAGTGGAACAAATTCTGCACCTGGCTACACAAAGCCTAGAGCATCAGCCCACCAACTTTGATTTACACTGGTGTAATTGAGCTCAGAATTTTGCTCAATGACTGCTATGCAGCAGGAACAGGACCTCGTTGGGTGTCTATGGCGCTCGTACTTTTAGAATGATTTTCAAACTCATTAAGCCTGGTCCTTGATGTCTTCTAGTTTCTGTCCATTTTCAGGTATATTTGTTTTGTGATGTTGCTATTTTCTGCTACGTATTGTGAGCATAAGATTCATTTTTCTCAGATTAAGTTTTCAGTTCTCTTGGCTCTCACATATTAGATATTCTATCAATTCTTATATTTCCTTTATGTTGTCAATTGGCAAGATATGCAGCACTGAAATAGTTCAAGTTCAGTATTTATTGTCTATATAGATGCTGAATACTTTCAAAAGAGATGGCTCTGCCTTGTCTCTCATTCTTTGTTTTGGCAATTATTCCCTTTACTTGTCTAAGTGTATGCGGAAGTCTCATTTTCATGTTTATTTCTCAAAGGCTGGATAGAACTCTTTTTTTTTTTTTTTGTATGTGCCTTGGCGCTGAACCGCTCATAACAAATCTATTTTTATTTAAATCAAAAGCTCTCTTACAGTCAATGAGTTCCATACACAGTGGATAGATTACATGTGCATATTTAGCAGCTTTGTTCATCATATATAGAGATGGTCTATTATAGAGAATTTAGATTCAGGGACCGATTATTCTCTTGATTGGACTTGAAATCTATTATTTCTGTTGTTTGATGTCAAAATGTCATGATAAAATCTTTCCATACTACTTACAATCTGTACTTTCTCAGGTCCCTTTTGTCACCTTTTTTAGCTTTCTTGGTTTGAAAATGACAATAGTGGTATTTGAGTTTTCTGGGAATTTCTACATAGTGGTGCACACTGTGAACAGATTTTTCTAGTTCCGCTTCTGGGCTCCCTCTGATCTTTATAATGTTCTGTGCAGTGCTTTCTTCCCCAGGCACTCCTCTTACCATTTTCGTAACTTGTTCTATTCCTAGTGCAGGGGGAATCTTACAGAGCTGTGCAAAAAACATTCACACCACCAGCCAACCAGGTGAAAAAAAAAACACATTTTTGAGCAGTACGCAAAGAACGAGACATTCAATCAATTTTTGGTTTTGTTGTTTTGCACTTTTGAGCAACTGCCTCCAAACAAACAAACAAAGTCAAGTTTTGGAGGTCAAAAGGGTATTATTTCTCTCTGGGAATGGCTATGTTTAAAACTGGTGACATTCATGAACATTCTTGATTTATTCAATGACAGGTTTTTCAGACAAACGAAAACCAAAACAAACAAAAATAAAATAAAAATACTCGTTCACTGGCAGAAAGAGTAAAATTTCACTCTTGACCAAATTTGTAAATTCCCTTGTTTTCCTTCTCTCCATTTGCCATATCCTCGGAAGTGCTGAAATTTCCCCTCCACCCCCAACCCCCATTTAGATATGTTAGGGTGTTTGTTTTTTTCTTTCAATAAATGTGTTTGCCTTTTATCTTCCTTTTGTCTCTTGACATACTTACATATATAGGGCCTGAGTCAATGCCCATTGAAGTCAATGGAGGTTAAGTCCCAAGAGATGAGCTATCAAAGTGTTTGTTTTAAAAAGAGGCTTTTGCAAAAAAATCTCCTCACTAACCTGTTCTAACTCTCATGTACTGGGAGAGAAGGTGCTTGTCAACATGATGGACCAGGGAACTGTGCAATCCTTCAGCAAAGTTTTTAAGTATACCTGCCCTTTGATGTCATTTGTCAGTTCCTACCAGGGCCGGCTCCAGGCACCAGCTTACCAAGCAGGTGCTTGGGGCGGCCACTCCGGAGAGGGGTGGCACGTCCAGCTGTTTGGCGGTAATTCGGCGGACGGTCCCTCACTCCTGCTTGGAGCGAAGGACCTTCCGCCGAATTGCCGCCGCAGATCGCGATCGCGGCTTTTTTTGTTTGTTTGTTTGTTTTTGTTTGGCTGCTTGCGGCGGCCAAATTCCTAGAGCCAGCCCAGGTTCCTACGGTAAAGATTTGCTCTTCAGAGATATTGTTAGAACCCTATGAATATTTTCACCTCTGGCAGGAGTGACATAGCTGTATCCAAGCAGGGTGAACACTATCAGAAACAGGAGATCATCCCAAACCTTCTTTGATTTTACTGACAATTTTAGCCAGGGCCTTAGGGAGCCCCTTCTTGCACATAGTTTAGATACATTATATATAGAATTATCTGTGTATTGAACCTCTAAAGCACCAATGATCCACGCCAAACAAGAAGCAGTGAGCATGCCAACAAAGGGTTTATAAATCTCACTCTTCCTGTCGTTTCCCAGTGGATGTTTGGTTGTCTGATTATCTTATTTGTATTGTTAATCTTTTTTGCTCTCTCACCCCATTTTCCAAATGTTTTGGCTGCTGCACATGATTGTCCAGTGTCTTCTTTGCAGAGTTGCTGCCTTCCTTCTTTTTCCAGCTGCAGTAGGCTAAAGCAGTTCCTCACATGACCAATGTCTGGCAAAGAATAAATGACTTCTCACAGCCAGCTTTAAAACAAATAAAAATATAGGGCTTCCTGCAGCTGAAATCTTAATGTTACAAGAGGTTTCCTGCAGCCAGTCTTCCAATGTGTATTTAGTGCTGCAGCCTGTGTTTCTGAAAGCGCTCTTGCCTTTGGGATAGTGATGCTCCATTTCCAGTTAAACTGAGTAATGACTCCTCAGCACAGACCTGCCAAAAGCCCCTACTTTTTTTTTGCAGCTTCCTTCTTTCTGGAGGGCTGGTGGGGAAATCAGCAGAGCCTGGTCCTATTATTTCACAGCAGGGTTTCTCTGCAATTCATGCAGTGAGGGCAGACACTCACTCTGACTCTTCCTTTAACTGCATTGCTCTCTCTAGCTTTGTATTTAATTAGATGTTACATCACTGAGTTCTGTGATACCTTCCTTTCTGGCACTGGCTGAATTTTACAATATTGGAATAATATAGTTTGTCAAAAGTATACTAATCTCATTTTAAAAGCTGGGCATTTCATGTTCACTTCCTAGGCTGCTCTTGTGGAAAGCACGACAATCTTAAATCCTTATCTGAAAATTCTATGAGCCTGTCATTTTTTCACTCTTGACTTGCATATCAAAGAGATCTGTTTCTTTATATCATCCTGTCTACCTTCCCATTATATTTTTAAATTATGATATTGAAGACGGCTTTGATCATTTTGTAGTTTTCTTAGGTCCTTGTGTAATATGTTCACTTGCTTGTCTGGTAGCATGTTCGCTTTGCTTGTCTAGAACGCTGCATGTCAGGGAGACAATCTGCACAAGCCTAATCTTGTCTGTCTTGAGTTTTGATTAGTTGGCATATTTTGTCTGATGCACTACATAAGTTGTCTTAGCGTTTTGGCTGAGCCTTTGTTGATAATTAATATATTTTCTCAAGGGACGTTAATGAATATATTTCCTCCAGTGTTTTATTCTTTCTTTCCTTGATAGTACAAAATAAAAACCACTATAATTTTTGAAGTGCCTTAGGGTTTCCCCCTCCCCCACCTACACCTTACAAAAGTGGTTCTACTACATCAGTAATTCATTTAGGGTCTATTATATCACGGATAATGAGAAAATTAGTTTACTGATATCAGTAATATTCACTCTTCCTTAGCACTTGTATTATATTTCCGAGTTAGCATGCAGTGACTGTTAGTTGTTCTTATAGATCTTTGAGATTCAGAAGGCTCCTTTTATATTGGCAAAGGTCCATTTCTCAAAGGCAGCCTGTTCAAACTGAAGACTAGATTCTGCCACCGTTACTCACAATGCGTAGTACCTATACTTCTTAACTAGCCCCATTCATTTCAGTGAAACTACTCAAGGAATAAGGTACAACAAAGTAAGGGTGGCAGAAACCAATTCTAAGTGATTATTTTCAAATTATGTTCCACTTGTTTTTCTCATGTTAGATTGCTATTCTGGAGCAAAATGTAGCTTTTGGTCTGGAGGCAGGTAAAGTTCACTTTTGACTATTCAGACTGGTGTATCTTTCATTTTTTCCATGTATAAGATACATATCCCAGCCTCTAGTTGCATTTACAATGGTCATAATAGAAAACACAGCATAACTTATATTGCAAACTCCTTGGGGAAGGGGCTGCTTTTTTCTTCTGAGTTTGTACAGCACCTAGCGCAATGGGCTCCTGGTCGATCATCAGGATCCCTAGGTGCTATTGCAATACAAATAATACAGTAATATGAATAACAAGGTGTCAGGTAAACAAACCTTTATAAATTAGCAAACGCAACAAAACTGCTTCTCCAAACAAATGAAAGAGTATGAATAAAACCAGAGGCCAGTTGGTCACCACACACACTCTGTTGGACAAAGAGGGTGGGGGAAATAAATTTGAAAGTTAAGGGTTGTTTTCTGCTAGCCCCTGAGAGATACCAGCTGGAGGACTGTCAGGACAAGACAGTCTTTCTTTGTACTGTACACCATTATCCAGGGCACTCTGAAGTAATCCAGCCTGGAGGGTGATAAAAGCATGGCTAACTGTGAGGAGACCCACATCTGGTATCTTTTAAAAAGAGATTACAATCTCCTGACCAGCTGCAGGTTAAAGAAAATGTGGCCCACAATACTATCAGGCAATCCGTGTAATGCCTCAGTATTTCATCCTCAGTTTATTTGGAGTAGCCTAATGTAGTGTGGGACAACCCAAAGCGTTTTCCTCATTCTGCCACTTAGGAAGAAGGCCACTGTGCTGAAACATCACTTGGATCAGCTATCATGCCAATATTCAATGAAGCCGCCCGTACATCTAGGAAAAAAGGTTTGTGGATTCCACCAGCTTCCTGTGGATGGAGCTGGTTTTCAATATGTACTTCCCTCTCTGCCTCCCCACCATTTAATTATAAGCTAATAAAAGTTACATTGAAACTCCTTCATTCAGAAGACTGAGAAGTACCAACATCTTGTTTTGTTGCACAGTGTTCTGGAGTATATATAATAACAATGTGCATCACAGTAGGAGGAAACTGCTGAAAAATAATTACAATGAGATATTTCACTGACGGCTTATGCAGAGCCTGCTGGGAATTCCTCATGTGCTGTTATTTTTAATAAGAATATTTACTGTAATAAACACTGTAGATCTCTATTTTTAGTTTAATATGAAGGTTTAAATAAAAAATTATGAATTATATTACTCAATTGTATCTCTTGAATTATCTTAACCATATGGGGCTGCTTTTAAAATTAAGCAATTTATTATTTTCTAAAGAGCAGCTTGGGGACCATTTAATACATATAACTGAAAGTGATGTAATTACAAACAGAGGGGCAGAAGTCATGTTATGCAGTCACAGTTTAGAAATTGAACCTTGAATATCTTAATATATGTCTCCATAAATGATTAGTATTGGTTTGGTTCTGTACTTGTCTCAATCCAATGCTTTTGTGATTACGTGTGTGTTCCACCTGTTAGTAAGCCTGTAATCCACTGTTAACTCTGCCAGCAGCTATTTATATTCTTTCCTGCATTTGATTGGGGTTTTTTTGCAACTTGTTTGCAGTACAGAATGCTTATTTCCACAATCAAATAAGAATGGGCCAAATCTCCAGAGATAGTGAGTACTTTTGGAAAGGATCTTGAGAAAAGTATTCATTCTGGGAAAAAAATCTGTTACCAGTATACTATTACTTTTAATTTTTTAAATTGTGTATGTACATGTATTTAAAACTTTGAAGCTGTACTGGCAGCCACACGGGTGAATTTAGTACTGAAACTTTGGCCTGGTCTACATTGGGGAGGTCGATCTAAGTTACGTAACTTCAGCTACGTGAATAACATAGCTGAAGTCGACGTACTTAGATCTGCTTACCGCGGTGTCTTCACTACGGTGAGTCGACTGCTGCCACTCCCCCGTCGACTCTGCCTGCACCTCTCGTCGAGCTGGAGTACAGGAGTCGACAGGAGAGCGCTCGGAGATTGATTTATCACGTTTAGACTAGACGCGATAAATCGATCCCCGCTGGATCGATCGCTGCCCGCCAATCTGGCCGGTAGTGAAGACATACCCTAGGTATGTGTATTTCTGTTCAGTTGAAAGGTTTTGCACTTATTTCAATAAGAGATTAACTTAACCTTTTTGCTCCTACCTACTAATCTAAGTAGCTCAAACAGATTTTGACTATAGATCATGGCTTGTGAATTTTCAAGGTTCTAGCTCAGCTTTTTTTTTTTTTCTGTTACAAGCATATTTTGCAGTTAGTAACTTCTACTGAGGTATAATTGAGATTTAGTGGACTAAGAAGTAAATATGAACCAAGGTAAAATTTAGATACATGGGCTCAATGTCCTGAGTGGAACCATGTCTGATTAGCATGCCTTAATGTTCTTACATGTTCTGAGATGACTATGTATTTTCTGTACTTTTCCCTCATGGTTAAGAAGAAAGTAGACCTAAAAAAAAAAAAAAAAGAGAGAGAGAGAGAGAGAGAAGGAGTAAATCTAATTTCATTTAATTGGCCCTGATATGCCAAACTTGTGGCTAGGTCACGTAACTTCTCACTTTCATTATGCCATTTGTTTTCAGGGACTGGTCACAAGTGTCCCCAGATTACACATAATGTAGACTATGGTTCTGACATAGGGATGGATAAGACACAATAATTACTGTCCTTCACTGTTTCTTCAAATGCTCTATGTAGGAGGTATTGCTATCAAGTTTGCAGAAATATGTATACAATCTAGTTTGGAGAGTTTTCCAACACTGGTGTGAAAACAAGGACTATTGGCTATTTTGTCTCCTTGCTGGATGGTTAAGAGGAGGAGAACTTAGTGCTATTTTCTTAAAGGCCTTAAGCAACATGTTATATAAGAGTTCCATGTTATTAGATGCAACCATATATTGTTATTCCCCTGGTGTCTGAAAGGGTTAAAATTATAGCGAAGGATGCCTTTTTACGGTAGACGACCATGGTTTTAAAAGCAAGGGTCATAGCTGTAGAGCTCAAGGATTTACTCACATTTCTTAGCAGAGATAATTCTGTACCAGTCTCATAAATGTTGCTCTTGCATTATTCAGGGTAGCTCTGAATAGGGTGCTTTGAACTGATTTCCCCCCCACACTTTATTAAAAAATACTGAATTCCTGTTTTCCTTATTTTTTGAATGTTGTACATTTTATAGTGCTTTTTTATTAATGCCTTTGTTTTAAAAATGGGGCATAGAGACTCCTGATCTCAGCAAATATCTTAGCGAGTATACTTTTGCTTTGGGGCAAGCACGACTTAATATTCATAAATCTTGGAATGCAGAGGCAGAACGTGAAGAGAATCAATGTGGATTCTCAAGCATTAGGTATTGGGGCTAAATATCTGATGTGAACAACTTATCAGAGGATTGGCAACATTATTAAAGTATCATGTAAGAACCAAGATATCTCTAAGTTTCAAAAATCCATGGAAAGAAGAACTCCAGTACTAGTTGACATTTCAATAAAATATGGCTAAGAAGAAAATACCATGTATAAAGAGATCTCAATAGACTAGCGTTGAATGAAACAATAAAGTCGAAGCCAAAGCAATAAAATAAAAATAGATCCTTTTGGATGAAGCTTGAAATATGAAAATCAATTAAAGCCAGTTTTTAAAATGAAATGCAATTAGATGATTTCATAAGAGGCACAACAAATTGCATCTCTTTGTATGGGTGGGTGCGTGGGTGTGTGTCTTTTTAGAAATTAATATTTCATTTATTTTTGATTGCTAGAAGTCTCAATAGGTGCCCACCTCAATAGGTGCTCTGGGTGCTTTTTAGACAAAGTAGCAGTAATGATATCAATCATGCAAACTAATACCATGAATCGCTTCTTCCACTTCGAAGAACAGATAAACATCCATGAGCAAATATAGTATAAATAAAACAAACCAGCCCGTAGAAAACATAACAGATCCCTCCAGCCCAAGCCCAATCCCTTCCCAAAAAACCTGGGGAAAACGATGGGCTTTGCAACATAACCAGAAGGTTAACACATCCAGGCTGTGGCAGACAAAGGGGCAAGTTCCAAAGTGGAGGGTCTCTTATGGAAAATGCCCACCAGCAACTACCTCTTTTTTGTATTGGGGGACCTCCGTATCAAGCATTTTGACTGAACTGAACTGTGACAGCATCAAATGGGGAGCGAAGCAATCTCCCAGGCAGCCAGACCCAAACTATTTAAGAATTTATAGGCTAAGGCCTAAGGAATCTTCAGTTCCACCTGGAAATCTTACAGTGTAGATTCCTAGTGAGGCAGCATTAGGGGACAGCTTTAGTTTGGGCTGTTTGAGGTAGGGGGGGAGCCTGAGGATTGTGGCTGACCTGGCAGTCAGCATTAGCAGAGAAACAAGACTATGCCGAACTTCTACAGGTTAACCAGATTTACTCTAGAACATATTCCCAAAGGAGATCCTGAGCCTGCTCTACTTTACCATAAGGACTGTCCTGGTGTGACTTCATGGTGAAGCCTGAGTCCAAGCCCTGTTCCAGGGTTGCAAATAAACTGATGGGCTGGAGTCATTCTGGCCACTTGGCACCACTCAGGATTCTGGCTGGAAATAGCCAATGAGAATTCCTAGTGAAATCCCATTGCAATCGATTAGTTTGCATATATAACTGCTGTTCAATGTGTGTTACGTGTTCCCTTCTGTGCCTGATCCACGAAAGATATGGGTTTACTACAAACAGTACAAGCAGGGGATAATGCCACAATCCTCCAAACATATATCCGTGATTGCAGTCTTAGCCCATTAGCTTAAGTTCATGCTATGGAACTTCTGGGTTCAATCTTCCCTGACTACCAAGATGATGGTTGTTATACGCAAGCATAGGTGATTGGAATTTTAAAGAATTCCGTTGAAGATGAACAAGGAAGAATAGAATCTATCTTTCTCTCGTAGCTGTGTTCATTCTGCAGGTCCACTGCATAAAAAGCAGTAAAAGCTTTTTGTCACTAAAGTCAGTAGGTACAACTCAGAAAAGGAACAGCTCCATGAAATAAAACTGCTATTTTTACAGAGTCATGGCCACTTTTCATAGTAGAAACAAAGTTTAAGAAGCACAAGACTTGCCTGTTTTTTCAGGCCTTTTAATTGTGGCAGTGTTTTATCGGTGTTAACTGGGGCAAGGTGTTGAAGGTGTCTGCTCTTTTGGCCTGCGCTATCTGTTTTTTGATATCTGATTTTAGTTGCTTGTATTTGTGCATAGATTTGGTTTCGATATGTGCTTTATAAAGGAACTTTTACATAAATATACATCAAATAATTGATTTTTCATGCCACCTGCTTCACAGATGTTGGTATTATTAAGGTGATAAACTGTAATTACTCTGTGAAGGCAATATCTGGACGTAAGTAGGTGAAACATGACTCGTAAACGTGTGCACAGAGCCATTTTACAGTTCTAGTAAAGATCATATTATATTTGATTCAAAATAAGGTGGGCAAAATCTACCTCACCTTCATCTTTTAAATCAGTGGCACTTAGCTATAGAATGGTGTCGCAGAGGCGCAAAAAAAAATGAATCTGTGGATCTCTTATCTGCCTTTCTTAACTGTGATACTCAGTTTTTATTTTAAATTCTTATTTTTCTTTAGGGCACTACCACATCATTGTGAAAGTTTGGAAGAAAGCCCCATACTATGTAAGAGACCGTGGTTGACTATTGCGGCTTCAAATTACCGTATTTTCCGGCGTATAAGACGACCTTGTAACCCAGGAAAATCTTCTCAAAAGTCGGGGGTCGTCTTATACGCCGGGTGTCGTCTTATAGGGCGGGTGCTGAAACTTCCGAGCCGGACTGGAGAATCTGCGGTCACCGCAAATGGTGGGGGGAGCTCAAAAACGGCCGCAGCCGGATGAAAGCAGCAAGGGCGGAGCAAGCTGCAGGCGTCCGGGACGCCCGGGGTATGGCAAAAAGAGAGAGAGCGGCGCTGTGCCCAGAAAAACACGCCTCTTTCACCCGTCTGGCCCGTCCTTGTATCCTATTACCGTACCTCCTTCTCTGCCTCTCAGATCTCGCTCCTGAGGACTGCAGTGAAGCGGCGCAGGAGCGCATGTGCGAGATCTGAGAGGCAGAGAAGGAGGTAATAGGATACAAGGGCGGGCCAGACGGGTGAAAGAGGCGTGTTTGCGCTACCGCTCTGATAGTCTTGGAGACAGGGAGGGCTGGGCAGGCAGGGAGAGTTGACCAATCCAAGCAGGCTTTGTATACAACAACCAGCCAATCGCCGGTAAGGTACATCGCTTGCCGTGATTGGCTGGTTGTTGTATACTGGGTACCACATACAGTACAGCACCAGTATCTGTACCTGTTCATAAAGTATAGCACCAGTACATAC
This sequence comes from Chrysemys picta bellii, assembly GCF_011386835.1. NCBI lineage: Eukaryota > Metazoa > Chordata > Testudines > Emydidae > Chrysemys > Chrysemys picta. The sequence goes on along the minus strand of NC_088791.1, from coordinate 49,278,369 downwards.
AGTACAGTATACAAATGTCCAACAGTCAAAACCCCATCATGGCTCCACCAGCAAGAAGAAAGAAATATGAAGCCAGTTTCAAACTTAAAGTTGTAAACTTTGCCATGGAACATAATAACTGCGCTGCTGCAAGACAATATGGAGTAACAGAAAAGATGGTTCGGGACTGGAAAGCAAATGAAAAAGCATTAAAGAGTATGCCAAGGGGTAAGTGTGCATTAAGAAGAGGCACCCCACATTGGCCAGAACTCGAAAAACATGTAGCAGACATGGTGAATGAGCATCGCCAAAACGGTTATGTAGTGACACGAAATAAAATACGTTTGTTTGCACTTCAGTGGGCCAAATCTAACCCAGATCACAGCAACAGATTTAAGGCCACTGTATCCTGGTGTACTAGATTCATGGAAAGGCATAATATGGTACTGAGGCAAAAGACGAAAATTGCCCAAAAATTACCTGCAGATCTTGATAGCAAAGTAAATAGTTTCCATCGATACGTAATACAACAGCGCACTAAACATGGCTATGCGTTAAGTAGTATTGGAAATATGGATGAAACTCCAATGAATTTTGATATGGTTGGAAATAAAACTGTCCATCAAAAAGGTGAAAAAACAATTTTAATTAAAACAACAGGACATGAGAAGTCCAGTTTTACAGTGGTAAACACAGATGCACAGCTGATGGCGCCAAACTGAGACCAATGATTATTTTTAAAAGAAAAACAATGCCAAAACTCAAGTTTCCTGTTGGTTGTTTTGTACATGTGAATGAAAAAGGCTGGATGGATGAAGAAGGGGTAAAGCTATGGCTTGATAATGTATGGAGCAGGTGACCAGGTGGACTTATTCAAAAATGTAGTCTACTGGTGTGGGATATGTTCAGGGCTCATTTAACTCCCAGCACCAAGCAAAGGCTTGCAAGACTAAACATAGATGCGGCAGTTATTCCTGCAGGATTGACATCGTTGGTACAGCCACTGGATGTGTGCCTAAACAAGCCATTTAAAGATCGCATTCGAGAACAGTGGAATGAATGGATGGTTAGCGGCGAAAAGTCATTCACAAAAGGAGGAAACATGCGTGCTCCACAGTTGGATGTTTTGTGCAAGTTTGTCATAAAAGCCTGGAATGATATTGATGCAGAAACAGTAATCAAGTCTTTCAAGAAGTGTGGCATATCAAATTCATTAGATGGTATGGAGGACGACTACTTGTGGCAAGATGAAGAGGAAGCCGAAGCTGAGACCACACCATCTGTTACGGAATTCGATCCATACGATGACTGCCTTACAAATGTATCAGAAGATGTCATTGATGTACTTATGATATCAGTTGACGAACAGGAGGATTTTGAAGGCTTTTAAAGGGAAACTGTCACGCCAGCAAAACCTGTAAAAATACCGTAGCTTGCAGTAATGATGGGCATTGCTAACTCGCCAGGGACTTGCCCGGCACTTGCTCTCTCTCTATTGTTTGTTATCTTCCTCCTATCATCATCAGTTCCAGTTTGGTTGACAGCTTAGAAAACAAACAGCATGGCAGCTCCCATGGGTTTATTGTCTTATCCTTCCTTTCAGCTTTAGAGTGAATTAGGAAAAGTTTAATCCACTTGCACTGTTTTATGTTTACATGTTTGATGACAAACAGCCTTATGTTTATAAGTGACAGTTTTCCTGCTAAGTACCTGCATGTCATAAGCATTTGAATTAAAATTACCATATTGAAATCAAATCTGATGTTTTTTTAATTTTTATTTGGTGTGCATTGGAAGAGGGGTAGTCTTATACGGCGAGTATATCCCAAACTCTATATTTTAACTGGAAAAGTTGGGGGTCGTCTTATACGCCCAGTCGTCTTATACGCCGGAAAATACGGTATTTATGAGTAGACATTTTGGATGAGATTTTGTGAGGTATGTCTAGAAGCACAAAACTGTCAACCCAGCATGAGGGGAAGCTCAGCTAATCTCCTGATTCTAATCTAAGCCACCGTCAGAGCTGATGTGACCCTCAAAATAACTTTGACTGCCAGCAACCGGTCGCCAGCTGCCTATGGAATCCCTGCTGTGCTGCAGCTTTCCCCTTTCCTGATGCATCCCTCCCATCCCCAGACCAGCCTCTTGTGCCAGAATTTGTGGTACAGGCACAGAGAGCCATGAAAGTTGCCTTGGATAAAGCCCGTACCCGAGAAAGTTCTCCCCTGGACAAATCCAGGGTGCTACTGGCTCTTTTATGGTCTCACAGCAGCATAAAAAGGCCATAGTGGTGGGGATAATCTTACCCTTTGCGCATATATTCTGTGTGCCAGGGACAACTGTTGTTTTTTTTCAAAGAAATCAAAATATCATTGTGGGCAAAATTCTGATCTCAGTTACTTGTGCAAAGCCTCCAATAGTGTCAGCAAGGAGTTGTGCGCATGTTTCAAAAGGAACAATTTGCTCCTTTGTGAGACAGACAGATTTGCTGAATTTACAATATTATACACCTCTACCCCGATACAACGCGACCCGATATAACACGAATTCGGATATAACGCGGTAAAGCAGTGCTCCGGGGGGGCGGGGCTGCGCACTCCGGCAGATCAAAGCAAGTTCGATATAACACGGTTTCATCTATAACGCGGTAAGATATTTTTGGCTCCCGAGGACAGCGTTATATCGGGGTTATATCAGCATAGAGGTGTATATTATTTTAAAATAAATATAGTAGACTAGAACCTATAAAAATTATGATTTCAGATCTTTCAAAATGATAGTTGTGTGTTGAGGAACAAAAAACTACTGTAGGAGGGAAACAACTTATCAAAAGCTTTGTATGCATAACATATACTAATGAATTAATAAATATCATATATTTGTGAGATAAGATTGGTAAATTTCTAACTGATTACTCTGCTTTCTGTGTTGCATTACGTCTCACCCATCATGTTTTAAGCTTCTTCTATATTAAAAATAAAAAGTGCAGCAATTTGTCCCTTTGAGGATCCAACATTATGTTGTCGTGAGGATCAAAGTTGTAAAACATGTAAATAGGATTGCTCACCAAAAAGTTACATCAACTTAGTAGTTCTTAAAGACATCATGTCATTTGCCCAGCATTATTTGTCTTTGACATCATATTGGTAATTATTCATTAAATTTATCTCAGTATTTTGTCTTAGGGTAGTGTTCAGTAGTCCCCCTAAGTGACTTAGGAGCCTATATCTCATTTTCAAAGCTGACTTTAGTCTATTGTTTTAAACCCCCAGTTATTGTTCAGAACCCATGGTCTTAAGCTCCTAAGTGCCTAGGTCACCTTTGAAAATGAGACTTAAGTGACATAGGCCCAGTCTACACTATAAACTTACATCTGTATATCTACATTGTTTAAGAGTGTTAAAAATCCACACCCTTGGCAATGCAGTTGTACTGACCTAACCCCCAGGACTATGTTGATGGGAGGGCTTCTCACATAGCTACTGCCTCTTGTGGAGGTGGATTAACTATGCCGATGCTTTACAGAAGCGCCAAAACGGCGCAGCTGCACTAGTGCAGCATTTTAAGTGTAGACCTGCCCTTAGCAGCCTGAACTTTTGAAACTGTTACTCTATATCTACAAATAACGAATAAGTAGTTTTTACTGTTGTGAGAATTGTCCACAGAAACAATGCAGTGTTCTGTAATTATTTATGCATTTCCACCAGACATTAGAGCTTGTGTTTTATTATGGCACTTTTTAACAAAAATGGAGAAAAAGTGTCAAGATTATGGGCATAAGTTTCCTGTTTTAGTGCAACTAACTGAAAAATTTGCTTGAGCTGTGTATTGGTGGACAGATTTGAATGTACCAGTTGCTGACTAACCTCTGCAAACCCAAGATAATTCTCAATATTCTCAATATAGTTGACTAAAAATATTTTGAATTTTGAAAATTTTTGATCACAAGGGAACATTTTTTTCAGAAAAATGTTCCCATTTTTACCAGCTCTCATTCTCTGTGAAATCTGTGCAGTTCTTATCTTGTCTACCAACCCACATGCAAAATTCATGTATAACTTTTTAAAAAGCAATGTAAGTCACAGAATCCATGAAAACAATGAAGCTTTATGAATCTCATAAACAGACTGAGTCTCTTTTGGAGAAAATACGACAAATTGCCTTGATGGCAATGCAAAGGTGAGTAAAATTTACACAGTGCAATCCAGATATAATGGGCAGATTCTTGGCTAGTATGAATAAGCATAGTTCCACTGAAATCAATGGAGCAATGTTAATTTGCCCCCACGGAGAATTTGGCCAACCAGTTAGTAATTGGAATCAGGTAAATAAGTGAAAATCAATATTGTAGATTGTTATGATGGATCCTTTTTAGGAACTTGAAACTAAGTAACGTAGGTGCTGGAACTAGAGGTGCTGGGCGTGCTGCCACACCCCCTGGCTTGAGTGGATTCCACTAAGTACAGGGTTTACAGTTTGGTTCAATGGCTCTCAGCACGCCCACTATCCAAATTATTCCAGCACCCCTGCTAAGTAAGTGTAGGGCATGATCCTGAACATTCAAGAAATTATTCAAGAACAGTTTCTTAATTTGAAAACATTCTTCTTGTAATGTTAACAAGGCCAGAATAGGGCCATTATCTGCCATGCAAATGCCAGTCACAGATATGATAAAGGTGAATAACTTTTGAAACATAACCCAAAATGTTAAAACTACTACATAACTTTAAAATAATCCTGTTTTAAGAAAAGATGTCAGACTCCCAGGTCCATAGAAATTCATAGTGTTGGATCCCATAGTCCTAGAGTTGTAAAACATTAAATGGGCCAAATCACTTGTTTTCCTTTAGTCAACTCTAGATGGCAACATAGAAATAACACAATTGGGAGCAGTTTCTGAAGAGAACATTGGATGGCCTTCTATAGCTGATTCATAGGTTCATAGGTTGTTCCCTGTTGCCTCCCAGTCCTCACCCCTTGATCTGCTTCTAGACCCTTCTTTGCTAGTGTTATGTTTGCGCAAATATCTGGACTAATCCATATTCAGTCCAATTTTCAAAATCATCTTGAATATATTTCTACCTATAAATTTTATGCAGTATTTACAATAGAGATTCTCTGCACACTGGGTTCATCCAGCGTAACATCTCAGAAACATGTTCTATACCATTCCACTGACTCTACACTACCTGGGAATTCTTCTTACATAAGGGGTGCCAGTTAAGCCCACTCTCTGATGCCAGAACAGACCGGAAAACCAGGTCTAGGGAGTTTAAGTGACTTACAAAACTGTACATAGGCCAGCCTCTTATATACTAGGTCACAGCATGTCATACAAATTGATTCAAATTTCTGTAGTTAATTAGGTCAGTGGTGAATTTAAGATAAGGAAATCTACACACTTTTGAGATCTACAGATGGAAAACACTAGAAAAAGGCAAAGCATGAGTAACAACATTTTTCAGAAGGAGTAACAGAGAGGGCCAGTAACTTAGCTAGGAAACACTATAGCCTGGAGGGTCATGCTTTGATTATGAGAGAGACATACACTAGCTTCTAATCTGAAAATTTGCATTTGCTTTGTAGTTCTTCTTACCAACCTTTGGGGTGAAGATAGGTTGCACTGTGGCTGTATGTACGGCATACCAAGGGCACATGTGTGTCTTGTCAGACATGCATCAAATGAGGTCAGGGTCAATGGGTGTCATTATTAGTTTACTTAGTCCTTCACTGTAATAGTCTGGTAACCTATCCATTCTAGTTACTGATGGCATCAACAAAATCTAAACAATTGAAAGCAAGGAAAGGAATAATTAAGGACATAAAAAGTCTTACACTGCCCACATAATGAGCAAATACACTAACAAGTATTAAAAAATGCAAATTTTATCAGAACTCACAGAGGTTTCAATTAAAATGTCTGGGCTTATTCCTGCAACCCTTAATCATACAAACAGCCCTTATTCATAGGTGTAGTTCTATTGACGTCAACTACTCATATCTTTAACTGTTGCAGGATTATGCTCTATATTTATCTATAATTTCAAGTTCCTAGAAAGGATCAATAATCATTTGCTACAGTGATTTTTAAATATTTTCTTAGTTGCCTGATTCCAATCACAGGCAAGTTTTCACTCAACATTTACAGATTTCTTCTTCTTCAACTTACTTTTTCTCCTACAGAACCAAAGCTAATAGAATGAAAATATAAAACGTCATATATGTTTGAGATGCTCTATTTTCTTATTTCATAATTTCAGGGATCTAATGGATAATACCTAACCTTTTTCCACACAGACTGTTTCTTATTTGGAGGATTCTACTTCAAGACATAAGGGGCATGTCAGCAATCGGCATTGATTCCATCAAAATGCTGTTGTGGCCTGAACCTGCATTAGCTTTTCCATAAAGGTCCTTCCATGCTAGGAAATACCCTTTAACAAGGCTTCCAGGGCAGTGAGAGTCCTGGCAATACAGCATAGAGCTGCTGCCTAGGGGCCTAAACCAGGGGCTAGGGTCCCCAGTGCCAGTATTAAGGCACAGAGACCTCATATGGATGGCCTTGTGTCCTTATCAGACCCTTTAAAATTAGCACATGTCTCAAGGGATCTGAGATATCATTTAGTGATATTCTCAGGGTAGAAGTGCAGCCAACTCTGCATAGAACAGGCTTGTGGATGGGATAGCAGGAAACCCCATCTCCCCAAATGGAAAACTCCGTGAAGATAATGTTAATAATTTCCTCCCCTAAATCCACCTCCTTCAATCTGGTCCAGGGTCTTAAAAAATTACTGGAAACATAATTTCTTAATTGCTTAGGGTTTTTTCAACAAAATACATTATATGTTCAAAAGCCGCTACCCTAATATTCTATAGCCATCATTTCTTTTGATCTGGACATCCACAGTAATTTATCCCCAAACACAGTTCATAATTGTTCTTTCTTGAAAGAAAGGTTCAGTGACTACAAGACTTGCAGGATGGCTGGTTCTGCCACTCTCTCCTGCCAAAATGTGACAGGCACAGCAGGGTTGGATGGAGGTTTGGCCTTTGAGTAATTTTCTAGCTCTGCTCCTGTTCCCTATTTTCCAACAGCAGCCAATAATTATGATAATATTTTACATATATATAGAACTTTTCATCCCAGAAGATCACAAAGTGCTTTACAAACTCAGGCTTGACTGTGGCATATAGCCAGAGGTCTGCCTCCAGGGTAGTGGGGAGCTCACTACTCCAAGAACTCCTAAGAGTCCTGTAAATCAGACATTCCTTCTTGGAGCTTTGGAGAATGCAGCATGAACCTGCTTGCTGCATCACCCATGGACTGGGTGTGGTATTTGTTCCTTATCTGCCTGGCTAGTGCCAAGGGCTGGATTGGAAAGGACCCTGACTCAGCATCCTCTCCCTCCCCTTTACAGAGACTGAAGCTGACAGTGGAGTTAGCCCGGTGGAATCCTTGGGCTCCCTGAGTACTGGCACTCCCATTGTGACCAGTCTCAGTGTGAGGGTTACAGATATTGGAGGGGCATGTAGAAGAGCTACAGTATGGCTCTAAATGCACCCAGACCCACTGAAATACAGCCACCTCTGGGCCAGAGAGCTGTAGCCAACTGGTGCACAAGAAGTGCTTGATGGGCTAGGTCTTCCAGACCTTAGGTTGTAAGTACTTTGAATCAATGACTCTGTCTTCCTCTGTTTGTACAGTGCCTGGCACAATATGGCCCTGATCAGCATCATGGTATCTGGGTACAATAGCAGTATAAATAATAATAAATACATGAAATCCATATTCAACTTTAAATTGATTAAATTCTGTCCAGATGCAGGTATAACATTTTATTATCTGTAGCCAACACACCTGTTTAAACATGTAGAGAAATTTCTGTCCTTAATAGTATTGATTGATCGATTTTAAAAGTATTTTGGATTGTGTGTTTTCTGGTCAGATAGCACTAGCACCTAAAATAATCAAGGTATTATGCGGCATACCTCTATTTTAAAATTAATGTGGGGTTTAGGCTGCCCAATCTGCAAATAATACATAGTTGATGTAATAAATCTTCTGTTGTTCTTGTAGCTAGGCCAATCACTTAGTTTTAATGGAAATAGTAGAATAAGTATCACTGTTGTATTTTATTGGAAGTAATTTTCAACATGACGTATTTAAATCAAGTATCTGATGATGACATTTTGGAGAATAATTTAGTTACATGGTATGATTTAAGACAGGCATGTTGAAGACAGCATAATCAATTAACATTTACATGTTTTAATGGTACTTTCAAATAAATAAATACAAAAGTTTTCCCTTTATTGATCTTTGAAATCCTGAAAATTATTCATCTAAATTCTTGATTCCCTTTTGACCGCTTCTGTAATTTTAAAGATAACTTTAGTCAGCTGGAAAGTGTCTGTTAAAAGAGAATAGCTCAACTGAAACAAATTCCTCTTGCTTTTGTCTCCAAGTGAACTGCACTGTGAAAGGACATGAAATGTGCATGCCCTGCCTGAGAGGTTTGCAGCAGAAGATAAGGTGCAATCTGACGGGTAACTAACCACTTCTTCATAGTACAGCAAATATTCCGAATGGGAAAAGGCTGTTGGTTGAGAAACAACAAGTAAAACAAGTCTTCAGGTTAAAAAAAAAAAAGTATATTAATTTTTCATGTGAATTGTCCTCATAACCTCCTTAAGAGCTGCTATTAGAAGGTGAATTTTGCTGCATGAAGAAACTAATGGTTACTCAGGTGTATGAAATGATATTCAGTGGCAGTATGTATGAGAAAAGAAAAAAACACCTCTCACTTTAATCGGTGATGATATTAATTAAATTTCTGGTATTAAGAGTAATATTTCAATATAGTAAGGGAAATTTTCTTATAATTTACAATCTAATGTTTATGCTGATTTGTGCTTGAAAACAAAGTTTATGTACGTATTTATTTTGTGCATTGAGTTTGAAAGCTTTGAACATATGCTGCATATTAAAAATCAAATTAGGGATATGTCCCTGTTTTCTGTTGTATTAAGTGTTGCCAGGCATCTTATATTTATAACTAAATATTGGTAGATAATGCCAGCTTTCAGGAAAGTTCCCAAATTGCAATCAGGTTCTGAAGAAAATAGGCTAAAAAAATCTTTCTGTATTCAGTCTTTGTTTTCACTTTGCTTTCTTATGGACCACATTTTCAAAGACACGAATTAATTTATGAAAAATCGCATGTTTACATGTGTCCATATAATTACAACAGACACTTTTGGGTATAGGCCTGATCCCAGGCCCACTGAAGTCAACAGAGAGCCTCCCATTCATTTCAGTGGGCTTTGGATCAGGCCCTATCTACATACACAAAATACTGCAAATTATTATTATTTATTATTTGTATTACCATGGAGCCTACATTAATACTTGCAAGTACAAATGGACATTTAAGCATCTAATTTCTCACTTGCATGCACACATTTGTAGGCACAGTGGCTAGGCAAATTAGGCCTGTAGTTTTGTGCAAGGACCAGGGGTCCTGGGGATTTGCTAACTGGACCTTTTCAATACTTTGGTTATATTTGTAAAAAAGTTGTATTTAAATTCTCCAGTTGGTCCTCATAAATTAAAACTGTTGGTGTTGCATGGGCAGGAGAATAACTTGAGACCATGCTGAGTTTTACAATTTGATTAAATCAAAAAAAGTCTATTTTAAATGAGCAAAATTTACATTTAAGAAATAATGCTCCTGATCTGTTTTCTTTTCATCCCATTTTGACACCAAGGATCTCTCCTCCCCTCCTCCCCCCAACAGACTGTACAGATTGAACTATAGGAAAAAAATTAGTACTACTGCTGCCACCTGCTTACTATACAGATTTAGGTTTGGTGCACCCTGAACGGGCCCCTGAAAACTTGAGTGTTCTGTGGTCCACTATGCAAATTTGTTTTTGTGGCAAATTTTAATGCCTGATTGTAATGTGCCATAAAGTACAACTGGAAATGGTCATAGGATCAGACCCTGATTTAATTTACATTGATGTAAAGCCACTGATTTCAGTGGTCACTCCAAATTAACAATACTGTAACTGAGATGAGAATCTGCACTATATGCTATTTTCTTCTTGATACACACACATCATTTCAGGTTTAATTAATTAGTGTGGCATAATTTATGAAAAGGAACATATGCCACGTCAGTGTTGACCCAAACAAGGGGTGCTGAAACAAGACTCATTCAGAACAAGACTTCTTTATGCAATCTTATTCAAAATATGACTTTGGGTTTTTTAGTTTTCAAGATGGGGAGGAGGGGAGAGGGAGGTGAAGAAGAAAAAGTGACCAAAAGTCATTTTTATTTTGCCTCAGTTTAGCTATCTGTGCATATAGTTCCTAATGGACACCTGACGACACCTCCATGAAATATCATCATCGTCTAAGCAGAGCAGCAGGCCAATCAATCAATGCCCAAGGTGATTTACCTACACTCTCGTCCCTACAGGTGTTTCTCCAGAGTAGGAATGAGGTATGTTGGCCAGCCAAACCTATTGCTTATGTTGTACATGTTCTATGGATAAATAGAGGATTTCAGTTTGCTGTGCTGTTAATTCTTTCATCCATTCAAGAATACTATTTTTTTAAACAGCCCTTTGATTTAGATGTTGACTTAATCTAAGCATTTAGTCAAGTTCCAGACACAAAAATAAATTACAAAAGAACAAGTTGGCTTATAAATCACCCTCTAGTTAGTTTAGATTAGAAAATCTCCAGTAACTGAATTAGAGAGCATACGAAAATTTCTGCTGCTGTTTCTGTTCTGTCCGGAGTCACCAGAGAACTGCCAGTGAAACACCTCCTGAAGAATAGTATGTGATCAGTGCAGAATGCTAACAGGAGAATACCAATGATATTAAACACCACCACGGGCCAACAGTCCATCCCTCATCCTCTACTTAATGAATGAACTGTGAAAAGCTATTGTACAGCTTACAAGAACTGAAAAGAGGAGCTGCTTTCATTCAATTTTTCCTTCTTCTTTTCTAATGCACTGTAAATCTGACTACTGAACAATCGAATCAGTAGAACATACCAGAGGAACCAGCATGACATTCATTTATTGCACTGATGCGAACAAAAGCATTAGTTTGTTTTTCTCAGCAGATTGTTTATTTTTAGAGAACAATTCATTTTAATTATGGGTGCACTATGGTAGTGACTAAAGGAATGGAGAAAGTATAATGAAGTACTATAAACAAAGTCATGAGTAGGGCTGGTTGAAAATTTTCCATCAAACTGTTTTCACTAGAAAATTGGGTTTTCAACCAAATGCATTTTTTCACTAAACATGGAAAATTTCAAGATGTTGTCGAAAAACAAGATGCTTGAAAATTGAAATATTTGAATTCAGCTACCTTGGCATGGCGCCTAATGAAAATTGTAGGTCAGTTTCATCATGTCCCCATTTTCCTTGATGAGCAGGACTTCCCAACCAGTCTGCATCTCCCACAATGCACTATAGCAAGGGACTCCTGTGATGCAACTTCCTACTCTCACTATGAGGGGAGACCGTGGTTAATCACTGAAGATGTATTCCAACGTGGAAACTGGCCTATAGAGGAAATAGGAACATGAAGAATCCAAACTACAACACTCATCAGGCATTTTCTAACTGAAATATTTTGTTATTTTGCCAAAATATTTCAGTTTCTGATATTTTGTCAAAAACTTACAATTTTCCATAGGGATAAAAGGCCATTTTCTGACCAGCTCCAATATTAAATTTATTTTTGTCGGACACCTCTAAATAGTACTCCTCCTTGCCTTCCTAGCCATCAAGAAAGTAAATAATAAAACATAGATTTGTTATAATCCAATCTCACATGTCCACCAAGAATGACATTTCTGTCCTTACCGGCACTTAGTAAATACTGAATGCAGGTCAAGATAAATTATCTTATTGTAATTATTATTGTTTTGTGACAAAAAGTCAGAATTTTCTCCAGAGGAAAAAACATTTTCCAAACAGCTCTAAATATAAACTCTTGTAAATAAAAATGAACAGCCATTTTACAGCTTACGAGAACAGAGGAATCCTTTCTTTCTGTCTTTCTGTCTTTCTTTGTAACCCACTGCAAGTTGCACTACCGGAAACTTAATTAGTTTATTAGATTAACTTTAACTTAGATTAATCGGACTATTTTACATTTAAAGCAGTAGAACATGTCTCATACCTTAATTAATTCCAGTGCTAGAACAGAATTGCCACAGAGCTACAATCTTTCATATCATACAGAAATGCTCTCCCTCACCGAGAAAGTCTTTGTGTCTGCTGATGAACTTGGAAAAATATAAAGATATGCATATAAAATACCTAAGTAACTTCAGGGTCTTACTTCTGTAACATATTTTATTCCTGCTCCCTCCATATTGTTCAGTATTCTCACTTGTGTTGTCTCTGCAATTTAGACCCTGATCCTGCAATAAGCTCAGTACTGGTAGGTCCATGTATGCCTATACAGAGTCATTAACATTAAAGTCAAGAAATCTCTTTGGAGGACTGAAGACTATGGAAAGCCTCCCATTGACTTCGGGTCAGGCTGGGGCCAATCAGATTAGGCAAGCAGTATGTATGTATGCATTCATGATAAGCACATATTTTAATACCTGGAGTATGAGTATAAACATCCACATAACCATTTGGTGTGCAAGTTACATCTGCCCTTTTGCTTTGTTGTCTAGTGCTTTGTGTTGGGCTGATTATGTCTCTCATTTATGAGTCTTTATTTTAGTCTTACTGTGTTTTGAAGTTGAGAATTGCTCAGTGCTATTTACACACAGAAGTAAAAGCCCATGTAGTGCCCTGACCGTGTGAGTAAGGGTTGCAGGATTAGTCCTATACTTTCCACAACAAAAGAAACATACAAGCAAACCCAATTATACAGAAAGACTTTGAATAACAATACTAGGGATAGTGCTTTCAATTTTTAAATAGTCTGGGATTTTTTCTGTGATATATCTATTCTTTTTGATGTTAGCGATAACCTACATATATCGATTTGCGTCCCCGGTGACCTGGTAAAGTTTGAGTATATGTTGGTTGTATCTCTATTGAAATGCTGCTTATAGTTCATCCAAGATGTTTTTGCTACACTAATTTATCCCTCCACAAATTATCCCTTGTTAGGGGGAAGAGAAAAAAAAAAACAGTGAGTGAGGAATATTTTCCACTGGTCTTGCCAAACCTGTTAGGGAAAGTTCCATTTATTCTTCCAAAGCTAATGTTTACCTTTTCTAATACTCCTGACTCTTTTCCTTTGAAGCCCTAATATTTTAAAAGTTTTACTTATTGCTTTAAAAGTATTACGATGCCTGTGTGTATTATGTATTCATCACTTGCTCTGAATTCTAGGTTAAATATGAAAACACGAGAAATCATTTGAAAACATAATGATAAGAATGAAATTCTTGCCAATCTCTTTTAGCATGTGCCTGCCCTATGCACTCTACCTTATTATAGGATATCTATGGAAAAAATACATACTCATGGAAGTATATTGCTATTTTTTAATTGTGACCTTTGCTTCATGAACAAAGTTTTTACTCTATTCAGTAACTATATTCTCCTAATCCTAGTTTTAAAATTATTAAAGGAAAATGAAGTGCAGTGTTTGGGATTTTTGCATAGTCAGTGTTACTTTTGCAGGTCATTAGCACATACTGGAAACTATTTTGGGTAGAAAAAATAAACAAAACCCAGGTTATTTAATTTCAAAGTGGTTATTGTGCACACACAATCTCTCATTCTCAATATAATATTCATATGCATTTTTGATACATGATTGACTTTCCATGCACAGGCATTCAGCAGGAAAGCATATCTCTCCCTCTGCAAAAGAAAGATCCTATTGCAAAGTAATCTACATGGGAAATATTTTTAAAATTGCATGAAAACCGAATTGACCTCTAAAGACCTACTATGGTCTAATGAATAAAAAGTTTCCATTTAAAAATAAAATCCTATTTTTATACCTGTATATACCTCAAACTGCTTTGTGCAATCTCGCTGTACAACTATACTGTTTGATAGACAAAATAAGTAAACAATTTATTTAAAAATCCATAAATGTAGATATATATGATAGCCTGTTATACTTCCAATACATCTTATAAACTATGATAAAAATATACATTGAAAAGAAAAAATTAAACATGAAATTTATATATGAGAATCCTTTAGTATTATAAACTTTGTAACAAGTAAAAGTTGGAAATTCAGAGTTAAGTCTCAGACTGTTCCATAACTCATCCTATTCAGATACAATAGAGTACAATGAAATTTCTACAGTGCCCTTTGTGCTAATACCTCAGAGCACTTTACAGTGGATAAAGTTAAAATTAGCAACATAGCACTCAATTTCCTAAAGACATTATTTTAGAAAAACTAAGTAAAATCAATGCCTTAAATGTTTGAATTTAAAATCCTAATGACTGGAACTCTCTTTATTTCAACTGGCAATGTGTTCTAAATCTAGTGAACAAAATGGCTGAAGGCTTTATGGATTTATATCATCAGAAAAATGATAGTTTTATCATCTACCAAATTCAGGGTGCATACTGATACTAACAGCAGATGTGTTAAGTAGGGAAAGCTATGCAATGGCCTGTATGTCAAATAATAAAGTAAGACTGTTTTCATTTCTACAACACGTTCCATATGGATCTCAAAGTTCTCATTGTATTAGTTCTGAGGGAACAAAATGAAGTATTTACTAATTTGCAGTAATGTGCTTAGAGAGAAATTTTGTGTACATACTCAGAGCAGCTTTTTGCTAAACCATCTGCCAATTAGACATGGTAAGGAATGGCTTGTATAGCAAGGATGTGCGCTAGCGAGGCTTGTTATAAGTGCTTATAATGCCCTCCTTCCCCTGCCTATCTCACCTGTGGGGCTCAGTCTGGTAGTCTTTCTCAGAGGCTGCCTTAGAGCATGTCTACTGGATCAGACACCACACAGAACACAGCCAGAGAAGGAAGAGGTGGTGCCCCCCTTTGTAACTTTTAGCACAGCAGGTAGAGCCGTCGTCAGCTGTCCCTCGATACGAGGATGATGTCTGCCAGGAGGAAAAAAGTCGTTGATGAGACTTAAGATGGCTGAGGAGTCCAATCCGTGCTCTAGGTTTTTCCACATATATAATAGGTGGATGCTTGGAAAGAACACAACTGATGTACAGGATGCGGTACAGCAGTGGTTCTCAAACTAGGGCCACTGTTTGTTCAGGGAAAGCCCCTGGCGGGCCAGGCCAGTTTGTTTACCTGCCGTGTCCGCAGGTTCGGCAGATCGTGGCTCCCACTGGCTACGGATCGCCGCTCCAGATTTCATTTTGGTTCTCCTAAACCAGATTTTCTGGAAATACTGTCTCACAAAAGAGTTTGCTTTTCTGCTTTTCAGCAATTGGATTGATTTTCTTTTTTTTTTTTAAGTGAAATTTTTCATGCTAAAGGATTTCTATTTTCTGGTCAGCTTTATTAAGGACTATTGAGGCATTTTACAAGTGGATACTGAAGGAAATATCTGTCTTCTGATAGCCAAGCTTCCATTTCCAAGATATTTTAAATATTTTTATATTGAGTTAGATAAAACAAAAGTTAGCGTATAAGTTTCTGCTACATCTAGCAGAAGCAAACATATCAATTTAACAAGGAAATAAACATGGACATTCAAAAATATTGAATTCAACCAGGGATTCCAAGGCTCGTTTTAAGTTTTTGGGCTTTTTCTTATTCTGTACACCAGTACTATGTTGACTTTACATTGCAAGCCCTATGTAACCCATTCTGCATGATGAGTGTTTTAGATGATTGTCAGTGTCAGGTTATGCAGTTTGGGGCACGTGAGGAGAGGATATTTAGAACTTTCTGCATGATGCTGACTACTCATAGAAACACAGAACTCAGAAATGAAAACTAATAGGACACCCAGTTCAGGAACCTTGCTAAATGAAGAATTGTTCCTTGTAGTTCTGATCCGATGTCCATTGAAGTGAATGGGAGTCAAATCAGACCCTATATTCTAATATTTTGTACAGTCTAGTTTTAAATGTGTCCCAGGCAATGGCTTATAGCTTTATATTTTGCTGTTCAGGAGATTTTTCTGATAGGTAAGCTATTCTACCTTTCTTTCTTAGACCTAAGGCCCCCTCTAAATAATTCCCTCTAATTTTTGGTGTTTATTTGTAGATTGTTATCCTGTCCCTCTTTAGTTGTCCCTTATGGAAATTGCTCATACAACAGTCATCATGGGGAACATTTGTAGCTTGCCCCTACACTTAGAATAGGCAATAGTATGCTATTCCCAGCTGTTGTGCTGACTGATAATGGGCTTGCACAAATAATGATCTTGATTCAGGAGAGCACTTAAATATGTGCATAATTACCATTAACTTCAATGGGACTTAAGCACATGCCCTGAATCAGGGCCAAAGAGGAAAACAAAGGAAAATCTCTAAAGTTAGAAATGTAATAAAAATTAAACAGTGTTGCAAATATATCTATATCTATCTGTCTATACTGGGAGAAAAAAATTATTTTCAAGCTTTTTAAGAGCATTGTAAATAGTCATCATCAACCATGCATAGTCTACTGGGGACCATTGTGTCTGCCATAATGATCACAGTTGATGGCATGGCACCAGGCATTGTGTATTCAAGGTTTCCCAAATCTGGCTCAATCCTATGAATTCCCAAATCTCTGAGGTGACCCTGCAGGCAGTCCCAGATAAGGTCAGTGTGTGCCCCCATTTGAGTGTCGATGGAGAGTTTGAGAGCACGGTGTGCTGGGGTGGTTTTGTCCCTTCTGGCGATATGGCCAAAGAGTATGCAGTGCCACTTTTGAATATAATATATTGCAAGAAATGGAGAGTTTTACAAAATATACCCAGAAACCTATGATGTACTTTGCAGTTTCCTTTTAAGTGATGATAAAATGTACTGGAAGAATAAAATAGTATATTGCTTGTAGACGACGTTTACTGAACTATTCATTTGGCTATAGGCAAATACAGATCAATGCCAACTGACTGAAGTGTAGTGGGGTAATTTTTTTCCAGCTAGTTCTTCTATAATAAATCTCTTTAAATTTTTGACATAGTCAGTCATGTGCATCATATTATGTCAGGTTACATCACATGATTTTATGTAGCCTGCTGGTAACATCACTTTGCATTATAGATTTAAAGAAATATCACTTCTTTTCACATATGAGTAGAAGATGGTAATCATCTGACAGGATTTCTTCTGCTACCCATGAGAAGAAGCAGAGTATCAGATCTAATACTTTCCACCCCCAACAAATAACTTTCTGCAAATGCTTGTGCATGACAGAATTCTAGCAGATAGTGGATATTTCACAGCTGGTGAATCTCTTATTGCTTAACTTTGATGTCTGCATCTTATCACTGTGCAAATTATTTAGCAACTGCCATATTATTTATAGGTATGAATTGCACAAATTAATCTAATAAATAATTCATTTTTTGCTGTGAATTAAAAGGCTGCCACAGTTAAAAATCTATTTGTGAAGCCGGTATCAATTGTTATGATGTCTTGTACTTAATTTCCTCAAGCCAATTCATTTTGAAAACTGTAAGTTACAATGAAAAGAGTGTGAGTTTTTCTTTTTTCAACTTTACACACATAGTCTACAGGAACCTTTTAGGTTGCAAAAAATATCATCATGCTCTTTAGTGAGAATTCTGTCATGTACAGGCATTTACAGGAAGTAATTTGAGGGGGGGGAAACATTGGCTCTCTTCCTAACAGTATGGCAGTTTGTCACTACTATGCCACAGGTTTGTAAACAAAAAACGATCTTAGGTGAATACTGATCCATTTTAATAACTTGAACCAAAAAAAATGGCTTTTTCCCCCCACCCATAGTAAGACATAAGAATGTCACTGCGGACCTAACAGAAAGACAGTCGCAAGTTTGTTTGCTAGTAGACTCCTAGGGAGCTGAACACAAAAATCCAATAAATAATTAGCTCTCCTGTGACAGGCTTCTGAATTACTGTGATACATTAATTGGACAAAATTAGCATGAATTAAGGCAAATAAGTATAACATGTAATTTATTACTTACTAAGCATGGTGCTGCAGTGGAAGCCTCAGATTTCCCTTAAGATTGCTTTAACAGCTATAATGCATTCCTTAATTTACTCTGTGGAAAATCAATTTTTTCAGAGTTCATTAAGCACCAATATGTTACAATGCAACTCCCTAGAGCATAGAGCCACAATACATTATGCAAATTCATGGCAGCATGGTACCAATATGTAAATAGCAATAATACTATTGTCAGTTGCCTATTGATAACCATACATGAAGCATAATAACGGAGACTTCTTAAAATCTGTTGGTTTGTTTCTGATATTAATCTGTACTCCTATCAAATGTCATTTCTTAGGAGACTTGTGGTTCCAGAGAGAGAAAGCTTTTCTTAATGGACCATTAATGTGAATGTTCTGAAGTTTCTGTTTGCAAAGAAATGGCATTTAGGACTTTCCTGCACATCTATGAGCATCAACCTTTTCAGAATGAAAATAGTTCTGTGTACATGCATAGTTGGACATGGCTGTCTATGGATTATGGAGATGCAGGTTAATACATGGACATGAAAAGCATTCATAGTTTATAAGGCCTTATGCAGAAATCGAATAAGCATTATTTTGCACACAAAAAGGTAAAATACTAAGATAAATGGCATGACTTCCAACCAATCAAATGTGAGTCACAAGAAACTGGCATTAAGAGAACAAAGTCTTCCAGACTATTTGATATTCACCTAATCATATGATGGACTCCAAAGCTATGCCTCTGGGGCTCTTCAGGAGATTGATGTCACCAGTGGAAGGGTAATTTCAACATAATTTTATGTCATAGAAATTAGGAGGAAGATGGTGGTGGTGAAACAAGATACTTGTGGAAAGGTGAATGGCCACAAGTCACCCTTCTACTTTTCTTTCTTGTATCAATTTGTTTTGAACAGTTTTCATTTTGATTAAAAATGAAGATCAAAATTAGTCAGTTTAAAGACCGTATGGTATCATTCCATGGATCTGCAATATAGCCCTTAGAAAGCAGAGAACTATATTGAATTGAAAATATAAATGTCTGAATAGTTGGTTTAAGTCCATAATTAGACCCTGGTCCTGTGAGTTACTGTGCTTAGGAAAACCCTTGTGCCTACACAGATCCCCATTATAGTTAATGGGTCAGAGATCCAGCAGCATGCAGTGACCTGCAGAATTGGGGCCTGTGGGATTTTTTTTTTTTTTAAATCATGGATGCTGTAGTGCTTAATTTATTATAGTCAGGGCTATAGACTAGCAGGGCCAAGCAACTTGGGCAATCTCTTTTCAGCTGCAGAGGAAACAGCTGATTGCAGCAACTGGTCCACCAAAGGATATTCTGTTACCTATTGGCTTAGTATGGGCATGATCAGAGTTACATATAGAGTTATGCAGAATTCTTCTGTCAACCTAGCTCCGTCTACTCTGGGAGTTAGGTCATCTTACCTATTCCACTCAGGGCATAACCCTGAGCTACGTAGCTGGGTCTACCTAACTCTTTAGTGTAGACCAGGCCTTGGAGTGTCTGAGCTAAGTACAAGTGGGGATTGACAGTTAAGCATAAGGGATAACATATTGCAGGAGGTCATTTGAAATGAACTCACACAGAAAAATGATAAAAGACAAAAACACCATACCACCCGTGGACAAACACTTTTCACAAAGTGAGCACTCCATATCTGATCTTTCATTACTCATCCTCAAAGGAAACCTGCACACCTTCAAAAGGTGAGCCTGGGAACTTAAATTTATAACTCGGCTAGCCACTAAAATCCATGGACTTACCAGGGACACTGGTTTCATGGCTCATTAGAACAAACTGTAACAAACACCTGCTTGCTGGCCCCTTAATCCTGATGCGAATCCTGCTTACTCTTTTGCACAATCTCACCCTTATTGCCCACTCTATTTCAAATAATCTCCTACAACATGTGATATCTCTTATGCTTAATTATCTGTCCCAACTTGTATTTAGCTCAGACACTCTTATTTCTTTCCCCAGACCTGAAGAAGAACTTTGTGTAGTTTGAAAGCTTGTACTTTCCATCAAAAGAAGTTGGTCCAAAGATATTACCTGGCCTACCTTATCTCTCTCAAGTTCTAGGATTAACATAGCTATAACAACACTACCAAGGGGGAAAAAAGTTTGTTAGTTCTGGTCAGGCTTCTCAACATCAAATGGTGAAAAATCTTGAAAGTATTGGGGGGAGGGGGGAAGGGGTGCAAAAAACCTGCAGTAAAATCTTTAGTTAAAAAATACAGTGGGTAGTGGTTGGATTTTCACTTGTTAAAAAACAAAACTGGTAAATAAAAAGGAATGAATTTTTTAAAATGAAAAATCTCTCATGGCAAAGACAGCGTTTGTTTGAGATTAGTATGAAATACAGCATCGGCTTTCATGTTTCTGGAGCTCTGAGCGAGATCAGATTATAGTGCCCTATATGGGTCAGAGATGGAAGAGTTTAAATCTCAGAGTGCATCTTTCACTTATGTGCCTCATACAACCACTTCCTTAAAGTCTCCCTGAGGCCTGCCCTGATTCAATACAGTATATTGTGGAGTATAGCAGTAACATTTGTGACATTTTATGATTGGCTCTGGAAGTTCATGGACTTAACACATTGCAGAGATGCAGCAGTAGTTCAGAAAATAATGTATGTCAAAGATTTTTACTGCTGCATTTAGTATGTGTAAAGCTTCCATGTTTTACCTGTGGCAATATTACTGGTTTTAGAATTTACTCTTTAGGCAAAGTAATATGTGTTTCTCATTTTATTCTACTATTTACCTGTGCACTCTAGTACAGTAGTTAGTTAAGAAATTTTTATAGCATTCCTCTTGATTTTTATCTTTAAAAATAATAATATGAAGGAATTCATAGGTAACATACTACAGTTTACTGTGGTATAAAGAGTGAGGAAAATGTTATGGACTTAATTTGTAATCATAGATTTCTAATCATTTATAATGGAATAGAAGATTATTTATTAGCAGGACTTGTCCAAAATACCATGTTTAACTACAGCATTTAAATGTAAAAATGGAGAACCAATGTTAATAACTTGTAGCTTTATTCTAATTACATAATGGTAAAACAATGTTTAACTCACACTAAACTACAATGAACTAATTAAGCTGTCTTTTTATTTATTATTTCACAATGTTTAAAATAATTATTGTATTTTAAAACTATATTTTAATGTTAATTTCCACAATTCTTAAAAAAATCCAAAATAACAGTGAAATTTATTTCGCTCATTAAAATGTTAGTGCTCATGACTACATAAACCAGAAATACATTGAAATATGTTGTTCTGGATAAATTTAGAATAATATACAACACTTTCTGTAATTGTACATAATGTTGACGGCCTCAAGATCCCACAGTAGAGCAGTTGCATTAACTAGCAATGTAATGGTCAATAAGCATCTCTAATCATTTATAATGAAACAAAACAATGCTGTCAATTCAAAATATTATTTCAAGGTATTAAACACCAGAAGGATTTCTGACACTATAGACCATATATAAAATATATATTCCCTTCCATAAAACAACTACATAGACAACCATGTATTTCATTGCTTGGGGGGGGGAGGGAAGTCTAACTTTTACTTTGATGGTAGAGTATACTCAGGCATGCAGACACTTTCAAAGCTAACCCACAAGCTGCTATATAAATGCTTCTGGTGCTGAATTCTTCCCTCAGTTACACCCATAATTGGTTTGCAGTGATGTAACAGAAAGCAGAATTGGCCCACTCTGTCAGTGTCCTAGTTGAGTTGGCTGTTATAGCTGTGTTCTACTACAGAGGAAATACAAGTTCATAAAAATACTCTTAATGCCAGATTTGGTCAAGCACTTCAATGTGTGTTTAAGTTCTATTGAAGTCAATGGGAGCATGTACTTAAGTGCTTTGCTGAACTGGAGCTCAAGACTCAGCTGAAAGTCAATGGAGATTTGAATAAATATAGCACTAACACACTGTCTGTCAACTGGGCATAACCCTCACATCACATCGTGAATGACTGTGGTATCACTCCTCATGGAAAAATGATGCTAAGAACATGGGGGCTAGAAAGGAAAAGATAATAAAGAGTCCAAAAACCCTGGGTAAATGATACATACATGAATGCATATAAATTAGCTTAATATTGCCTAAGCTATTGCCATAAGAGTGAACCCAATGCCCATGGATTTCAGTGAGGAGTTGTATTAAGACTCTAGAAAAACATGAGACCTTCTAGTTAATATCAAAATACTTACTTTCATGTACTACACATTTGCCAGGAGTCCTTTTTCTACTTGAGTGTAGGTATTTAATAAATGGCTACAGTTATAGGAATTTCAACAGAAGCATGCCAGAATTTTATTAAGTGAGCAACTTCATGTGGAAATCAAATGGAAAGCATGGGCTGAAACAACCCTTTTGTCTATAGAAGGTCTGATTCTCTGCTTTGAGTTGGAATTTATACAAATCATTATTTTACTGCTTTCTTTTAGCATTGAGAAAATGGTGACAAATAAATTAACCTATTTTCTAAGCACACACAGCTCTTTTTGCCTTCCCTCATATTCTCTCCAAATGTAGATATTTCTTCTTGGTCTCCATTGCCACTAAAAGTGCTGTAAGTTTTTGGCCTGCGCATCCCTAAAGCAGTCCCACTCCTTGATCCAGTTTTTTTAAATGATGTATTAATACCGTGTTTATATTAAAAGAGAAATGTTGTTGTGACACTGCACCCTATATTCTTCATAGAGATTTTATTATGATATGGTTGACATAATTATGATATATTTTATGCAAGATAGGTCATGTAAGATATCACTGAAAAAGTTATGATTTGTTGAATATGATTATCCTATTTGTATGCATGTATCATTTTTGTATCTGAAGTTAGGAATGTTGACTATGTATCTGTATTTCAAATGTGTTTACACCTGGGGGACGCCCAGTAGGCGAAAGGCTCTCAGTCTAGATCAGGGGTTGGCAACCTATCAGAAGTGGTGTTCTGAGTCTTCATTTGTTCACTCTAATTTAAGATTTTGCGTGCCAGTAATACATTTTAACATTTTTAGAAGGTCTCTCTCTATAAGTCTATATCATATAAATAAACTATTGTTGTATTTAAAGTAAATAAAGCTTTTAAAATATTTAAGAAGCTTCATTTAAAATAAAATTAAAATGCAGATCTTGTCAGTTTAGTGTGATCCTTGCCCTTGCTTTTCCTTGCTGAATTTTCCAATGTCGGCCACAGCAGGGAGTGGCTGAAGAGCGCTGAGCCAAGGCCAGGAGCAGAGCCCTGGGCTTGCTGCCAGTACCCCAGGCCGGCAGTGGGCTGAGCGGGGCCGGAGGTCTGGACCCCGGTGGCAGCCAGAACCCCAGACCGGCAGGGGTTCAGCCCGCCGCTGGCCCCGCTGGTCTGGGGTTCCGGCAGGGGTAAAAGTAACTTAAATTTCTTACAGGTACTGTCGTATTACCAGGGCCGGCTCTGGCTTTTTTGCCGCCCCAGGCAAAAAAGCCTCCCGCCGCCCCCCCACCCGCCCCCCCAGCGCGGCAGGGGAGGGCACCGAGCCCGGCCGCAGGCCGCTCTCCCCAACCGGCCAGAGTGCCGGGGGGAGGGTGGCGAGCCTGCCGCGGCTCCTCTGGCGGCCAGAGCCCCGGGAGGAGGATGGAGAGCCTGGCCGGGGCTCCGCTCTCCCCGGCGGCCAGAGCGCCGGGAAGAGGGCGGCGAGCCCAGCGGCCAGAGCGCCGGGGGGAGGGCAGCGAGCTGGCCGGGGCTCCGCTCTCCCCGGCGGCCAGAGTGCCGGAGGGAGGGCGGCGAGCCCGCCGCGGCTCCGCTCTCCCCGGCGGCCAGACTGCCGGAGGGAGGGCGGCGAGCCCATCGTGGTTCCGCTCTCCCCAGCGGCCAGACTGCCGGAGGGAGGGCGGCGAGCCTGCCGTGGCTCCACTCTCCACGGCGGCCAGAGTGCCGGGGGGAGGCCGGAGAGCCCAGCCGGGGCTCTGCTCTCCCCGGCGGCCGGAGCACCGCGCCGCCCCCCTCCAGGTGCCGCCCCAAGCACAAGCTTGGTGGGCTGGTGCCTGTAGCCGGCCCTGCGTATTACAACCCCCCTCAGGGGGGAGGAGCTCAGGGGCTGGGATGTGTGTGGGGGAGCACTCAGAGCAGGGGATTAGGGTGGGGGGGGATCAGGGCGGGGGGGTATGTGGATGATGCAGGAATTAGGGCTGGAAGCATGGGGATGCGGACGTGGATGGTGCAGGAGTCAGGGCTGGGAGCATGGGGGGATGTAGGAGTCAGGGTTGGGTGGCATGAGGGGCTCAGGGCAGGAGGTTGGGGAGGTGTAGGTGAAAGTCCCAGGAGGGACGGGGACTTGGGGCTGGCCTGGGACAGTCCCGGTTGTGGCCGGGTTACCTGGATGGTGGATGGGTCCCTGCCCCACACTGTTCCTGTTCCTGCGGAGCTGTGGGCCAGCTGTGTGGGGGCACTGCAACTGCAGGCAAATGGCCGGCGGCAGCAGAAGACCAGAGCCGGCTCCAGGCACCAGCCCAGCAAGCAGGTGCTTGGGGCAGCCAATGGAGAGGGAGGACACATCTGGCTCTTTGGCGGTGGGTCCCTCACTCCCTCTCAGAGCGAAGGACCAGCCGCCGAATTGCCGCCGAAGACTGACGCGGTGGCAGTAGAGTTTTTTTTGCTGCTTAGGTAGCAAAAACCCTGGAGCCGGCCCTGCAGAAGACCCTCTGGCCTGCCACTCCCTTCCCCCCAGGGACCGCAGGGGTTCCGTTCACCCAGGCTGGCGGCGGGCTGAGTGGGGCCGGCAGCCGGGACCTCAGCATGCCATTAAAAATCGGCTCGCATGCCACCTTTGGCACACGTGCTGTAGGTTGCCGACCCCTGATCTAGATGGCTGGCTGGGAAAGGCCCATTTAAGTTAAAGGTCCATTAGGAAAACAATAGGCCTTAGGAGAAGCTTATCTCCCACCTGGGGAGCCGTCCTGAGAATGCTACAAACAGCCTCCGAGTAATGGCTGCTGTGACACTACAGGGACATGTGACCAGGTCACCTGGGTGCTGGACTCCATCTTGGGATATCAGTATTTTTCCACTGACTGGTGTGGAAACCAAGCTTTGAAACAAAGGGTTTCTGCCCTATACAGAAGCTATATAAGTCAGGGGAGTGACATCATCATGGTTCTTCACTGACTCCCCACCCAAGGAGACTCCTGAAAACACCTAAGGAACAAAGACTGAACTGGGGAAGTGCTGGACCCAGGCTAAAGGGATTTTTAGCCTGTGAATGGAATACCTGGGGATTACAAGCTGTAAGCAATGCCCCTTAAGAATCTGCAGCCTGCTTGTATCATCACTTTGGGTGAGTATCTGCTATTCATATCCAATCTCTTTAATATATTAAGTTTAGTTTGTGTTTTTGTTTATTTGCTAGGTAATCTGCTTTGATCTGTTTGCTATCCCTTATAATCATTTAAAATCTATCTTTTGTAGTTAATAAATTTGTTTTTACTTTGTCTAAAACCAGTGTGGGGGAGTTAGAACTCGGGGCAGAAAGTTGTTGTGTGTTCCTTTCCACATTGAGGGAAGGGGCGAATTTCATGAGCTTACGCTGTACAGTTCCCTGTGCAGCGCAAGACAGTATAATTTTGGGTTTGCACTCCAGAGGGGGTGCATACCTGAGTAGCTAGGAAGTTCCCTAGCTGGAGCTTTCCCATGCATATAACTGCAGCCGAGTGTGTCCCTATCTGTATGTGTGCTGGTGAAAGTGCAGGCTGGAGCCTGGAGAGGGCTTGGTTGCCTGTCACAGCAGTACAGTGTAAAGAGAGCCCAGGCTGGTGGGTCAGGGAGCTCAGTCGTACCCCAGTTCCAGCTGACACTCCTGGGGGAACCCATCACAGTTGTCTTTTCCTCCTCCTCTCCCTTTTCTGACAAACACAGAACCAACTAGAGGTGAGCTGAATAATCCAGATGCTGCTAAACAGTGGGGGAAGTTGATTACCCAAATATGTGGCTGAGGTAATTATCTGTCTGTCCACAGTTAAAAACTGTGAGTTTTATTTACTTTTCCAAAGAAAAATGGAGTCCATAAGAACACAAGAGTCACAGAAGATTCTCCAAGTAATCAAAGTTACTACCTTTATTACTTGGTGTACTGTGCTGTATTGCTTTTATGATATAGCAGTCATTTAAATGTGACTGAGAGAGACAACATCATGTCTAATCACACTGATCATAAAGTTCTCCTTCATCTTTGTGTGTAGAAATCGTTTTTTTCTTTTCTTTAAGAACTGCATCTAAACATATTCCCATAGAGCTGGTTAGTTGAGATGAAAAAATTCTGAAGTTTTTTTGTGTGGAAGAGTTCCCATTTATGTACGGTGCTTTTAGAATGATAATCTTCTTACTCTTCATGTTTTGTTTCAGAAAAGCTATAATATCATTGCCTTTTGGAAGTACATGACCAATCACATGAGCAAAATGAAAGGACCTTCTACCTAGTTTCTCTTGTATCACACTGGTCATGTCATGCTGCCCTGTTGAGCTGTCCACTGGTTTTCCCCATCTCCAATTCATCAAATTCTTTACTCGTCTACCCTTTTCTCTTAATGTGGGACACCCTGTCTCCTCTGCTCCAGCAGTGATGTCAGCCTTGATACCACATTTGTTCAATGCCACCTATGCATGGAATGCCATTCCTGTGCTGACCCGCAAAGCCACTACCTTCTCTGCATTCAGAGTGAGATGCCTACAAGAAATAGCTATGGGGCCTGGATCTCCAGCACCTTGCACTTTGTGCATTTAGAAGTATTGGGAGCATAAGCTTTCGTGGGTAAGAACCTCACTTCTTCAGATGCAAGTAGAAGAAGTGAGGTTCTTACCCACGAAAGCTTATGCTCCCAATACTTCTGTTAGTCTATAAGGTGCCACAGGACCCTCTGTTGCTTTTTACAGATTCAGACTAACATGGCTACCCCTCTGATACTTTGTGCATTTAGACACCCACTACTAGAAGGGCCTCTAAACTTAACTGGGAGTGTTCCAGTTGGGAAGATCTTGATTGCTGCAATCTAGCCTTGGAGACTACAACTCCCATGATGCCTCAGGAGAGAGAGAGAGAGACATGCCATGCCGTGAAAGAAACGCAGAAATTGGGCTTGTTTTTGGCTTAATTGGCTTGTGAGTTGCTTGTTGGCTAGTTTTTGCCTTGTAGCTTGTTGTAGCCTTTTGCTGCTTCTTTTTTTTTTTTTTTTTTTTTTTTTTTTTGATCAGTTCCCGGCAATCAGGGGCAAGGAGAAAGCAGCAGGAAGGGGAGAAGAGATTCAGGGGTGCACAACAGGCCCACCACAGTCACAGACTTCACACCGGGGTGGGGGTGGGGGAATCTAGTCACATAGAGTGTTGGGGTTCTTAGGGACTGGCTTGTTTTGGCCTTGTTTTGAAATGGGATTAGCTTGATTTTGGGCTTATTGTGAAAGTCGGGGTGTTTATTTACTGCATGAAGTTGGCAACTGTATCCAGGGGTTGCAGAGAGAGCATGCGGTGAGCTCCATCTTGGAGGAGAGCGGAGATTTGAGGGGCT
The DNA here is from genome assembly GCF_011386835.1 of Chrysemys picta bellii. NCBI lineage: Eukaryota > Metazoa > Chordata > Testudines > Emydidae > Chrysemys > Chrysemys picta. The sequence continues at coordinate 49,250,691 of NC_088791.1, read as the reverse complement.
CTGTCCAAGCCAGGAGCTGCTGCTGAGAGTCTACTGGGGCTTTGACCAAGCAGTGAGTCTCAGAGGAAGCTGTTGGGCTTCACTGGGAGCCAGGGCAGAAACTGTTGCTATGCCAGAACGCACTCAGGTGAGCCTGCAGTGAAGGCCATGTAAGTTATTGTTTGGGAAAGTCCTTGCAGGGGAAAGGGGACATCAAAGAGACCTTAAGGGGTTGCCTCAGTCTGAGAAGAGACCAAGGGGTCTTATCGTCTAACCAGAATCCAGGGTTACTGTCTTCTTGTTAAATCAACTTCCACCTTCAGAGGGCTTGTGGAGCTTGGAATGATCCAAAGTTAGAATTGCTCTGCCTCTTGTTGCCTAAGCTGGACTGTTTTACTGGGCCAACAGACTGCTGTCCCCAGCTTCAAGATCTTCAAGCGCACCCACTCAAGCAAGTGTTTAGAACTCTGTAATTCAGTAAAGTGTAAACTCAGGGGTGGGGTAATGGTGCCAGTGTAAATGCAAACTGGTTAAGTTTCATTTACTACTGTAAACTGCATTTGTTAATTGATTTAGTGATGTGTCCCCTACTGATTTATATTGGTTATGACATTTTTCAATTAAGCTCCATCTATTATATCATGTTTTTTTTTAAACTTGTTAAGTGAATATGTGTTAACTCTAAGTGTCTTGTGGTTGTATATTGAATTAGACCCATTGCATAAATTAGCTCAGGTTTATTCCTGGGGGCCCCCTAGGCCTCCAGTGGAGTGTGCACAGGGCCAGCCAGGTGGAGGCACTGCCAAGATTAATTTCTTTTATATAGAAAAGGACTGCAGCAGAGGGGTGGGTAGAGGATTCCCACCTATCCAACCTCACATCTAGGATACTCAGGATCTCCTTTACTGTCGACATCATCAGGCACCGAGCACCTAGGGGAGTGTTGCCTGCTCCTGAGTGACCCAAGAAGGAAAGTGTGTGTGGGTGTGGGATTACTTGTACTTCTTCACACCTGTGCATAAAATGCTAGCATTCTGATTTGCTGGTAATTTCCACTCACTTTGTACATGTGTAAATAACTACACAAGGTGTGAGGCAGTGAACAATCCGATCCAAAATATATTGTAAAACAACCATCCATGTTTTCTTTTGTTGAAAAATCAAGACATGAACCTATCACTACCTTAACTGCTTGTTTGTATATTATTTCCCTTTCACTTATCCAATGTCTGCTTTTAGATAGTAAACACTGTGGGACAAGAACTGTCTCTTCAAATATTATGTGCAGCACCTGGCACTTTTTGAACACTACTGTTGTATAAATAATAGTTTAAATCCCACCTAACAAGGTCGGCAAGTTGTGAACCTTAGCTGTTGGCATCCATTCTGTTTAAGAAAAATCTTTCTGAACTAAACAGGACTGTCATCGCACAATCCATTTCAGAGCTCTGCAAAGCCTGAATCCTTTTCTTTGCATCCATTGCTTGGTCTCCAGGATCAAACTTCTCCTTTCTTTACTTGCACTTTGGCACCAAAGGAGTCTTTATGTTGCTTCCTTGTGAATTCATTTTCCCAAGGCCCTAGAGTGATTGGTAATCTTATCAAATCTGTCTTCATGGGTGTTTGCTCTCACATGAATTATAATCAACAGGGAACCTGAGTTTTATTCAGGCTATCCAGCACCTGCTTGTCACTGCATTGGTTTTCTTTCCCAGGAAGTAGCATACCCAAACAGCTACAGACCAGATATACTTTCCTCTTCCTTTTTACTGTTAGCGTGTTACAGTTTTCTTTCAACAACTGACTGAGAATGCCCACAAAAAATCTGGAAGTAATTGCTAAATAACAGTTATTGAACCAAGCAGCAGTACAGTACCTACCACATGTAGCACCACTTAAAGTGAATAACCATATGACTTCACACTCCCGCAAAGAATGGTGCACTGATTCAGAAAAGAAATGGAACCTTCTGCCCACTCAACCATATCTAGAACTGAACTAAAAACAAATGTTTTGCAGATTTGGTTGGTAATTCTTAGCAGAAAAAACTTGAAGGGAGGATCCTTGAGAGGTATTTTTTTCCTTTCCTTTTATGCATGCTCCTTTACATGGTCCTGTTTTTCCTTCTTTAAATGGTAGCTGTGATACTGAATGCTTCCAGTCCCAGTCAGTCACCACAGGATGCAAACATTCAATGCAAAAAGAACAGGAGTACTTGTGGCACCTTAGAGACTAAGGTGCCACAAGTACTCCTGTTCTTTTTGCGGATACAGACTAACACGGCTGCTATTCAATGCAAACTTTTTCAGTTAATTTTCAGGCTGGGTAATCAGCCAGAAGTGGGTAATATTAGGTGCAAATGGCTAGTGGGTATTAGGATGGCAATTAGTGTCTTCTAGCATCCCGAGTCAGGGACTCAACCATTCCACTTGTGTAGTAGAGGTCATGGCTTTTTCATCCGTTCTTTTCCTTTCCTTTTAATTCCCTAAATCCCATAATCCAGCAATGCATTATGCAGCACAGACCAGGAAGGTGGGCTGTAGTAAATGCTGCTTTATGGATCAAGCAGTAGGAAGTGCTATACTCTTCCCCCTGAGACTGACGGCTTTACATCAATCAGCATACTGACAATGACAGCCTTGAGTTTGCTTCTGAAGTTACCGGTAGCATAACTGTGTGGCAAATCATTATCCAGCATTCATTTTTTTTAAAGAACATACGTAATTTGAACACTGAAGCACAATATGGCCATTTTGTCTGACTTTGAGAACCTTTCTCCTTGATCACCTCTTTATGTGTAACAGGGAAGAGACAGAATGTATTTTGTACTTTTTGAGTCAAGTGAATAATCTCACCTGCTATAAATAGTGCATGTGATTTTTTGTGACACAAGACCAAGATTTGCACATAAATATAAATGGAATATAAGAAATATCAGTCTAACTTTATCTGCAAAACAAAGTTACATCAATTGCACTCAGTATCATGTAAAACCAAAATCAGCGGACAAACATATTTAGGGATATGGTATGAATTACGCTGCAACAATTTTGTAAGCCTTCAGTCTGCTTTTAACATGTTTTGGGCATTGTGCAAGGAGATCGAGAAATACTATGTTCTCTATTCTATCTGGAGTTTTCATACAATTCATTTAGCAGCTAATCCTGCAATGAGCTCTGCATGCGCAAACCCCTGTTCTTGCATGCATCTCATTGCAGAATCATATCTTATAGAGGTAAGGAGGACCAACAGCACAAGGGGCTGTGTTTACCTTCGGTATACCAATCTGGGATAAAATCCTGTTTCCAGTTACATCAATGGTAAAGTTCCTATTGATTGCAGTGGGGCTAGGATTTCATCCCTGCTTTTGGGGTTCTGTTTCTCCGTGACTATATTATGGTAATTAGTCACGGCCCTTAGTAGGGACAAATCTGCTCCAATCTCCCTGGTATGCAAGGGGAGTTTGCAAGCTGCATCATCTTTTAGGGTTGTGTTCAGCTAGCTCCACGGTTTAGGGTATATTGGTACCCTATTGGTAGTCAGTTAGCTCTATACATGAATAGGGCCCTGGGGATGATCTCTCCTGGTCCTTGTTTGTGGTTCACAGACAAGAAAGGTTCCTGGGCTCTCTCCCCCAACCATCTATGCCAGGACCAGAAACAGCCTGGCCTTTTCTATTTTAATCATTTTGATTTTAAAACATCTGTGTCTCTTCTAACCCTATTTCCCCATATTTTTCTATTTTTCTCTTCAGATTACACTGCTGTGCTCCTGAACATCTCTAGTTATGTGTGATTCTTTAGGTATCATCCTCTTTTCATAAGCAGAGATGCATGCTTAGATGTGAACAAAGAGAATTATCCAAAGAACATCCACACATGAAAAATGTTAAGTGTAACTTTTTTCATTCTTTCATTCAATTCGTTTTTCAAATGTAATTAGCATGTCTGTGACTGATGGCCCATCTCAAAATCTACACGTCCATAGGACAGCATGATGTTCCCAATAATGTTACAAATTATTTCAGTTGGATGTTTTCCTTCAACTTTTTCAAGGCATTATTTCAGTATCATCATTTCCAGTTGACAGTATCCTTTTAAAAAATAATGACCCAGATTAATCCCTCTGCTGGCACAGGTGCTGGTGCGAGGTGAGAGGGAGAGGTAGTTTGCTTCTCCTCTATTCAGAGGCTGTGGGTTGCTGGCCAATAAAAGTGCAACTTTTATTCATGTTTTTTTTCATTCAATTCATTCTTCAAGTGTAAAGTGATTATGGCGCAATTGTTTAGAGCAGCGGTTCTCAAACTGTGGGTTGTGACCCCATTTTAATGGGGTCGCCAGGGCTGGCGTTAGATTTGCTGGGGTCTGGGGCAGAAGCCAAAGCCCGAGCCCCACCCCCCCGGGGCTGAAGTTGAAGCCCAAGCCTCACTGCCCAGGGTCTAAGCCAAATCCCAAGGGCTTCAGCCTTGGGCAGCGGGGCTCAGATTACAGGCTCTTTGCCTGGGGCTGAAGCCTTGGTCTTTGGTCCCTCCATCTGGGATGGCAGGGCTCGGGTGGGCTGAGTATCGTGTAGTAATTTTTGTGGTCAGAAGGAGGAACCCCTGGTTTAGACCACCCAGATGTCAATCTTCTTGGGATTTGTTTGCAGTAGATTAGTGGGCTAAAATCTGATTATCATAAAGATAACCTATCTCTCCATGAGCTGCCAAGCACTCCACAAGGATGGTGCAGCTACCTGCACCTGGGGTTGAATGGAATCTCAGGAGTAGAAGGCAGAGTGTTTGTAGTGATGAAACTCCAGCTGGTAACTGTTCAGATCAAAGTGCAAGACCTACTTAGTTGCTAAAGCCTTCACCCAAAAATGGCTTCTTTCTCAGGCCCAGATCATGACTGAAGGGTTCAGGGGAAAAACAAAGGAATAAGAAGAGAAGAAAAAAGTGATGTATTGAGAGGTGGAGCATTATGGTTGGTTTGTACATCAGAAGGTACTACCTTTATATTTCTGTTCTGCCATGCCATGGTGATAAGTAGTTTAGAAATACAATGATGGAGAGAGATTCTTCCTAACCTCCCTCTTCCCAAGCATAAGACTCCCTCTTCCCAAGCATAAGGGAAGGTGCCTCCAGGAAACAGTTCCCTATACGCCTGAAAACACCCTTGAAGAGCTATGTCTCAGTGATCCTAACTCTGACTTAGGCCTTGTCTACGCTACGCGTGAAAGTCGAGCTAAACTACGCAATTTGAGTTACGTTAATAGCATAACTCAAGTCGACATAGCTTAAATCTACTTACCGTGAGGCACACACTACACAAGGTTGACAGGAGACATTCTCCCATCAACTCCCCTTACTCCTCTTATTGTGGTGGAGTACAGGAGTTGATGGGAGAGTGATCTGTGGTTGATTTAGTGGGTCCTCACTAGACCTGCTAAATTGACCGCTGATGCATCGATCACCACCCCCGGTAGACAAGCCCTAAAGAGGCCTGGAAATGTCTCTCTTTGCAGTTGTCTGTCAACATTGCTCCATGCCTCAGCCAGAAGGGATCACTTCTTTTGAAATAAATGGTAGCTCTGCCTGCCTACAGATTGCACGGTTTTGCATTCCAAGGACTCTGAGCATTTGTTGTTTTAACTGTCTTTATGACAAAAAAACAAAGATCTGATTTAAAGGTAAAGTATCAGAAAGTTTCAGGTATATATTCTAATGTTTGTAAGACTGTTGGTTGACAGAGAAAAGTTAGGCCTTACCTCTTTGTTTTCTCACATTAATGCCTTTTATACATAGGAAAAATTAATATGTATCTGTCCCTTTCTTTATACATTAGCGCAAAGCCAATAGATTTGTTCAGAGTTTTTCATTTTATATATAGTGATACTGAATGAATAGAAAGATAGCAATTTGTTAAGGAATGCTTTCCTTGACCTTCTGAAAAGTAATATAAATGACTTCCCTGCCTTATTTTACAGAATAGAAATAATAGCACATTGTTTTGTTATATATATTGATAAGTGTTATTTATGGCTTATTTCCATTTACCTCCATGTGAGTATGAGAACAAGAAAATAAGGAAAGGCTACTGTGCGTTCAAGTTTTGACCCTTTTAATACACCCTGGAGAACATCTGATTGTTTCTTGATGAATCCCAAGGCTCATTTGTGGAAAAAGCTTGTTGTTTTGTAAAGGAGACCATCCACATTTTATTCAAACTCCTTGTAACTGAATTATAGGATGGATATAATAAACTGGAGACAATCACTAATTCTTAATCAAACAGGGTGCATTTACCTCACATGCAAGCTATGATGAGTCCTTGAGAAATAGATGGCACACGTTCATTTGTTGTAATGTACCCAGAGCAATTATTTCACCTGCTCTCTGTACTTGTAAATTGCCAGCTGCAACGGGGGATGAGAGAGAGAATGAACAACACATGATATATGTGAGTTATGTGGCTTAATGCAATATTGGAAGGCACGCAGATCCTATAGGAGTGAGAGTAGTATTAGAACCTATATAGGAGAGACTAGAATTAAAGTCCATTTTATGCTTGCCATTTATCTTGCTGCTTCTTGCCATGACTGAGTGAAACACCTTTTCAAGATGCTTTTGGTCTAAAATGAACAAAATGTACTGTACAGTACTTCCCTGATGCCTCAATGCTATATTTCTGTTTTGGTGAAATGTTTGGGACATCTAATTGCCTTTGCTACTGTTGCATTTCTTGTGTGTGTGTTTTGTCAAGGTGTCCAACTCATTATCCTTAAGGGGCTTTGCATCTTCTGTAGTTATGTAAGGCCTAATCCTGCTCCACTGAAGTCAATGGAAGCTTTACTATTAACTTCAATGGGAGCAAACTTTGCATAAGTGTAAATGTACTGCACAAGATGCAAAGTAGTGTAGACTGTCAGGCCCAAGGTGTTCTTACATGCCACTGAAGGTATCTTTACGTCACCTAAAGCTGAGCCTCTGCTTTTTAGTTTTTGCTGATTTTTTTTGAGGTTACGTAAGAGTTGTAATTGGTTGACATTTTGTTTAGTCTGCAAAAAGTATTACATTCAAGCATCTCTTTAGTGCTTCTTGTAATGCATCTTGATTACTTTTGGTAACTCAAAGTAATATTTAATAACTGTTAGTTTTCTTTTAGAGAGTTCTTATCAACGAAACAAGACTTCTTACAGCTACATGGATAATTAACTTGAAGCTTCTCTGTCTCTTGGGGGACATCAGCTATGTAAATAAGGAACTGAAATCTTAACAAGACATGCTAGGGAATCGCAACAAGTTTCATTACACTAAAATACTCAGATTAAAATCCTAAATGTTTTAATATATTGTTATAAATGAACGCATTTTTACAGAGCAAAAATGTGTTTTCTGTTTTGCTATGTAAGAGCTAAGAAATATGTACATTTTAATTTTTGGAAAGATGGAGGTGAAATTCCGAACTAGTATCTAAAAAGTAAGCTACCCTTTGGGAAACATTATAGATTACAGTGAGTTCTGTTTTCTTCTGTAAGAATTCTTAAGATATAAGCTTATACTAAAGCTAAATGAATTATTTGCATTGGTCTTCATGGCAGAGGATGTGAGGGAGATTCCCAAACCTGAGCCATTCTTTTTAGGTGACAAATCTGAGGAGCTGTCCAAGATTTAGGTGTGATTAGAGGAGGTTTTGGAACAAATTGATAAACTAAACAGTAAAAGTCACCAGGACCAGATGGTATTCATCCAAGAGTTCTGAAGGTCAAATGTGAAATTGCAAAACTACTAACTGTGATATGTAATCTATCATTTAAATCTGCTTCTGTACCAGATGATTGGAGGATAGCTAATGTGATGCCAATTTTTTAAAAAGGCTCCAGAGGTGATCCCGGAAACTACAGGCCAGTAAACCTAACTTCAGTACCAGGCAAACTAGTTGAAACTATAGTAAAGAACAGAATTATCAGATACATAGATGAATGTGATTTGTTGGGGAAGAGTCAACATGGTTTTTGTAAAGGGAAATCATGCCTCACCAATCTACTAGAATTCTTTGAGGGGGGTCAACCAGCATGTGGACATGGGTGATCCAGTGGATGTAGTGTACTTAGATTTTCAGAAAGCTTTTGACAAGTTCCCTCACCACAGGCTCTTAAGCAAAGTAAGCTGTCATGGGATAAAAGGGAAGGTCCTCTCATGGGTGTACCTATTGGGTTCTGGGAAGCGGGCGGGCAAAAGCCTGCCCACTGCTGAAGGACACCCCCGCCCCCAGCCTAAGGGGAGGATCTACAGGACCTGAAACCCAACTGATTTCGGGGGACAACTAATGAAATAACAGGGACAGGAGTGTGGTCAGAGAGTCAATAGAAGGGAAACTGATGGGGACACCGAGCAGAGAACCCTGGACAGTGCCCACTGATCCTCAAAGGCATCAAGGGAGCCAGTGGACGCCACCCAGAGGAACTCTGCCCGGATACGTGAACGGACAGATGATCGGAAACAGGCCCCAGTCTCCATCAGCCAACCTCCTCTCCCTGGTTTTATAGATGGCCGTTTTAGCCAGGGCCAGGAGGAGGTTGACCAAGAGGTCCCGTGACTTTGTGGGGCCATGGATAGGGAGTGCATAGAGAAGGAAGTGAGGGGAAAAGTGCAGCCAGAAACGTAACAGAATATTCATGAGGAGCCGGTATAGGGGCTGCAACCTGGCGCACTCCAAGTAAACGTGCGCCAGGGTCTCCCTCATGCCACAGAAGGGCAGGGGTCTGGAACAGGGTAAACCGTGCCAAATACAAGCCCGTGCTCACGGCCCCGTGAAGGAGCCGCCAGCTGATATCCCCGGCAGGCCTCGGGACCAGGGTGGAGTATAGGCTGACCCACCGGGGCTTCTCACCCTCTAGAGGTGGCAGAAGGTCCCGCCACTTTGTGTCAGGGCGGGACATGAGGGTGAGGAAGTGAAGGGTGTGGAGCACGAGCATGTATAGGTGTTTCCTTGGCGTGGTTTGGAAGTGGACTGGCTGCAGATCATGCAGCCGGCTCACAGAGAAGGGGCGGGGGGGTCGGTTGGGTCCATGGGGCAGGGGCCCGATGAAAAGGTCCGGAGGGCCTGGGGTGGAGGGTGGGCAGGGCATGCCCTCTCGCAGGACCCAGTCGAGATAGGCCCGAGCAGTGGGCGGCAAAGCGGCCCTCACCTCCTGAAGTATGCACCGGGGAGTACAAAGCCTGGAGAGCCCCGTATGCCGAGCAAGCATCAGGGGATCCAGCCAGTCTCCCCGGTCGTAATCCAGGAGGTCTCCGACCCTGGTGACTTCTGCCAGGACCAACCACTGGCGCACCAAAGGGGACTCTGTCACCTGCATACGGAGCTGGGGATTGTGTAACAGGGGCTCCGCGAGGAGTTCTGTCCCCCGGTGGCCACCACGGACCTGGTCGCTGAGAACAGTTTCCAGGTCTGGAGGAGGTCCTGGTAGAAGACCGGCAGCCTGGAGAGGTCTCGCGGAAGACCTCTCGGATCAAGATAAAGGAACTGCCGGTCGTATCGGAGCCCTCGGAAGCGGCGCAGGAAGGCGTGCATCAGTACTCTCCACGCTGGACTACCTGCACCATAAAGGAGCCTCTGCAGGGCCTGGAGGCGGAAGACATGGACCTGAGTGCGTAGGCATGGGTGTAGCGGGATAGTTACTCCGCTCCTGGGGAAAAGTGGTAGGCTGATTGGGGTGGTGGCCATAGCTGTGGCCACACCCAATCAGGCCATAGCTGGCCCTGATATAAGGGCTAAGGGAGGAGCTGGGTCAGTCTCACTCCAGCCTTGGAGTGGGAAGGATCTAGCTGCCTGGGAGCACAGGTACCTCAAGCAGAGCAGTGCTGGGGAAGGGCAGGCAGAGCTGGGGAGCTCAGGTCAGGCGAGTCCCCAGGCTGAAGGCATTGCTGAAGGCCAAAGGGGCTGCAGAGAGACAGCGGGGCCTAGAAAGGCAACAGGTCCAACCCCCTTGCCAGTGATGAGTGGCCATTATAGACTGCAGTCTCCCCAGTGAGTGGGGGTTAGATGATGACTGGCAGTATCCACTGAGGCAAGGTGGGCATAGAGGGTTGGGGGGGTTTTCTCTGGGAGGGGAGACCCAGAGTATGGAGGTACTGCTGGGAGAAGAACCGCAAGGTAAAGGGCACTGGGATCCTGGAGGAACACGGGACCTGAGGCAAGCAAGACACCGGCCAGCAGGGGGCGCTCCAAGGCTGAAATTGAGCTAATTCCCAGATGACCAGCAGGAGGTGCCATGGCAGTGAGTGCTCAACTTGCTACAATAGGAAACAAAAGGTAGGAATAAATGGTCAGTTTTCAGAAAGAAGAACGGTACAAGCGGCTCTTCAGAAGTTAATATGCAGCTCCTTGTACAGGCACCGACTCCAGGGCTGGAGCTACAGGCGCCAACTTTCCAATGTGCCGGGGGGTGCTTACTGCTTAACTCCTGGCTCTGCCTCAGGCCCTGCCCACTCCCCTGAGCCTGAAGTGCCCTCGCTCCTCCCTCTTCCCACCCAGAGCCTCCTGATCAGCAGGGCTACCGGTGGGTGGGAGGCGCTGGGGGTGAGGTGGGGGAGCTCCTGGGGGGCTGCTGATGTATTACTGTGGCTCTTTGGCAATGTACATTGGTAAATTCTGACTCCTTCTCAGGCTCAGGTTGGCCATCCCTGCTATACTGAGAGTTTGCATTGGAGACCTCTGTAATTGTGTAACTCACCAAACAGGAAAGAAGCATTAGTTAATGTAAAGTGCTGGTCCTGCACACAAGAAGGCACATCGAAACCAAAGGAGCCACTGTGAAACATCAAAGGACAAAGACTTACTTGATTGCTCCTCGCTACACCCATGAAGAGGAGACAGGCGCTGACACTTGTACCATCAGTTTGAACTCTGGGGGAAGGGAATAAATATCTCTGATTGGAAGGAACTACATTGCTATGCTGCTTGGAATTTGGAGAGACAATATTTCTAAGAATAAGCAAGGGATCCCTGAGCTGCTTAGCTAGGATAAGCCCTAAAGGATATCTAGAGCTTGCATATTACAGCAGCTTCTATAGCCTTTTGAAACCTAAGACAGTAACTCTTTTGAATGTGTATGTTTCCTTGCTTTAACCTTGTAAATAACTCTCATTTCTTTTTCTTAATAAAACTTTAGTTAGTTTATTATAAGATTGGCTACAAGCATTGCCTATGGTAAGAGATCTAAGGTACAATTGACCTGGGGTAAGTGACTGGTCCTTTGAGACTGTGAGTATCCTAAATATTGTTGTGATTTTTGGTGTAAAGTAACCACCTATCAGAAAGAAAAGCTTGCCTGGGTGGCAATATAGACCAGAGCACTCCAGGGGACTATCTGTGACTCCATGTTAAGGATGTTATAGTGCAGGGGTTGGCAACCTTTCAGAAGTGGTGTGCTGAGTCTTCATTTATTCACTCTAATTTAAGGTTCCACGTGCCAGTAATACATTTTAACGTTTTTAGACGGTCTCTTTCTATAAGTCTATAATATATAACTAAACTAGTGTTGTATGTAAAGTATATAGTTTTAAAAATGTTTAAGAAGCTTTATTTAAAATTAAATTAAAATGCAGAGCCCCTCCAGACTGGTGGCCAGGACCCAGGCAGTGTGAGTGCCGCTGAAAATCAGCTCGCGTGCCACCTTCAGCACACATGCCATCGGTTGCCTACCCCTGTTATAGTGCTTGAGGAGTTCACTTTGTTGGTGACCTCTAAGTATAGAAGTCACAACCAGTTTGGGTTTTGTGCCGAGATTGGCAATCAAGGTCATGAGCCACTCTAGACAGCTTGATGCAAGTATGTAATTTAAGCACATGAATAACACTCTTCACTTCAGTGGGGCTACTCATGTACTTAAACTTATCCATTTCCTCAAGTGCTTTGCTGGATCAGGGCCTAAAGAAGGAAGGATATAATGTCCTCTAGTAGCTAGCTTTGCTCTCCCATGCGCCAAATCTGCTGATTCATCATCACTATTTAAGTCACCAGGGGAGTGCACAATGCAGCGGCAGTTAAAATTCACAGGGGTTTGCATGAAGCTATTGTTTTGTTTTGCTTCACCTGAATTTGCACCTTGGGTTCAAAACAACACAAAAATTCAAAGTGAAATTCAGTCAGTTTTCACTGGGTTTCGCACTGAAACCTTGGGTATCACAATACTACAATTCAGTCTAGGTTCACTCCAACCACATATCCCTGGAAAGGATGCGAATCATTTGACAAACATGGACTATATTTAAAGACTTAACAAAGCCCTTTACCAGTTTTGCCTTGCTTCTGGTTTTATTCCAAATACCTCACATAGCTCTTCTTAGAACCCTGAATGGATTGAGGAGAGTATAAGTTGTCCTTAGATACTTTTATATTAAAGTAGCACGATTCTCCCATCTGTTGTGTGAGCAACTCCCACTAAAGTCAATGGGAAGAAGGAACGCTCAGCTGATGAGGTCTTGGGGCCCTTCTGTTTGGAGGAACATATTGAAGATTGTTGCCTTGTTTGTTAATAAATGGATATTGTCATCCTGAAAATGAAATGCCTATTTATGGCTGACTCCCCATAAGTTTTCATCTATGCACTTTTTAGAAGCATAAAGTGAGGTTAAGGTAATTGCTTGCAGTAGGGTTGGGAATTCATGAACTGGAAAAACGTGACTGTGGCTCATAAATTGCTTTCTGTGTTACTAATTTCAAGACATTCTCCCAGTAAAAGGTGAATAAATTCATTTACATGATTTGCGAATTGTGCCATTGGAGCTCAAGAGTAAAGAATTGTATATTGTGTATTAACGCCAATGCTAAAAATAGATTGAAATATAATTGAAATGCAAGAAGGAACATTTATGTTCTGCACCATTCAGTTAAAGCTGTACTCACTAAATTAACAAAACAAAAAACAAAAAAAAAACCACCCACCTTAACAAATAGATTAGGTAAATTGTGAGAAGCCCAAACATTTATGGTTTGTTCTCCAATGCATTTTGCTTGTAAAAGTGGAAGAAAAAAAAGCTAGCTCTCCCTTATTTTTTCTATCTTCTGTATTTTGGTGACTTGCTTATGTTTTGTAAAATACATTCCCAATATTCATTGTTCAATCAAACAGACTGTTCTAACACAATATGACTTTTAACCGTGGATATTTTCTGTAAGTCTGGTTTCAGAGCTTGTTTTTTTGTGAGAACACACTATCTTTGATTTAATTTTTTCCGACACTGTGCCCACTGCACGGTAGAAAAAAAAGTGTAATTGTAGTTTTGTCCTTTACAGCACAGGACAAATAAATGTCAAAATCAAATGGTGGTGTCCCCCAAGGGAAAATATACTTCAGTTATGAAATATTCTTACTCAGTTCCCATTGCTATTCCTATGAACACCTAGGTGAAGCTGCCTCAGGACCTAATCAGATGCTACTCATTTGCATATAATAAAAATTGTGCAATGAGGTTTTAGAGCAACTATGAGGACTAGTGCATAATGTCTCTTTAAAATCGTCTGGTGTAAAACTAGTGCTGCTTTGGCTCTCGATAAATGGTTGCCAGCTCTTGAACAGAATAGTTTGACAAGACCTGGTATGAAATGAGCATCTGTTTTTATTGTTGGCATTTTAATTGTCAGTTTAACTCTGTGTTTAATAAACATGTTTTAAAGTGGCACAGTGCTGTTTCCTGTTCTGTTTCTTGGAAATGCTGTGATATTGATAAAGTGTCAGACTCTTACTTGGGAATGACGATAACAATCAACTTTACAAAGGAATCATTAAGGAAGCTTTAAGAGGAGACTGATGGAGGGAAAAGGCCATTCTTGGGCTTTATTAGCCATCTTAATTGCATTGTTACTCAGAGCAAGGGAAAACTAATCACCCTTGGTTCATAAATGTGTTTTGCACCTTTGTGGAAACAGTGGATTTAAAGTTTGGGATTTTCCCCCCTTTTAAACCAAGAGATCTATTGAAGAAGCTGCTAAGGATTCAGAATGAGAGCAAACTCATTGCCCTTCATTAGGACGATTAATTTGCTGTCCTCAGCAAGTTATATCTGCTTCCGAAACATTTTAGCTTTAGCTTTTTGGTGCATGCATGGACGGATGCCACATATGGTCTCCAACCATATCACTCCAAACCTCAAATCCTTTCACTGGATTCCTATCTATTGCCACATCAAATTCCATCTCCCCACCCTCCTTTTCAGGCTGATGCAGAATCTTGTCCTGGTCTACATGTGCTGCTCAGGTATCAATATTGCACTCAGATGATGCTATGGTGGCAGGTACACAGTATCCAGCCATGTCCTGACTGCTCTCATTTCTTTCTCTTCCAGATCATGTGTGGTATACTCTTCTTCTCTTGTGGATGTTAACCTTTTCCCAGGCTTAGCCTCATGACCCTATACTAGGTACAGCCTCACACTTCTTGTCTGCCAGGCAGCTCTCTTTTCTTTTCACATCCCTCCTAACAAATTATTTCCCCATGAAAACTTCCTACCCTACTGTGCACTTTCCCCAGTCCAAGCTATTGCCCTATATTTACTTTTTAACTAAGTTGGACTGCAAGAACTTTGGAGCAGATCTAAATGTGTGAGCGTACTGCATTAAGATGTAGGATTGAGGCGATAACCCATCAGCCCTTTCAGAAATCTAATTGCACTCTTTGCATTTCCTGTTTGATCGCTATATATGCAGCACCTCCTGTCTTGGCCTGAACTTGGTTACTATTGCCTCAGACGGGATGTTGCTGAGGAAGTCTTCTGTGTGGCAGCTGTATCTAATTATCAAATTCCTACAGAGCATTCAAGTATCTTGCATGACATACACATATTTACCCCCTATTCCCTTAGCCCCACCCCTGTTCGTATCTATCTGCAGTATTGATTCAAAAATACATGAGGACTTGGACCACACTCTCTCTTACCTACTGCAGTGCTGTTGTGTCTTTGTCCCTTACTGCTTACCATACTGGTACACTGCCAGCCTGGGGCATTCTGCAGCAAATGATGGAGGAGGGAGGGGAAGAGAGAGAGTTATAAGGAGAGAAGAGGCTGGAGTGGGCCTGGAGCTGCCTATAGTTATTTCCCAATGGGCAACTGACCCTTGGGAAAATGGGTAGAATGGAGTGGAAGCTGTGATGGTTCTTGGGGCATCCAGAACAGTGAGTAATTTTGTTACTCCCTGTCTCCAGCATGAAGGAGTCTTGCCTGTGACTGACTGGGTGTCAGCTCCCTGACACCACCAGCCTTTCAGCCACTTAAGCACTCGCCTCTGGGCTATGCCAGCCCTGTCTTCACCTTGCACCCCAGTCCACAAGTCCTTTGAATCGGTCCCCTGGGCTATCCAGCCCCTGACACTGGGTATTCACAGAAGTCCCTGATCCTTGCCCCTGAAGAACCAATATACCTCCGTTTATCTGATTTTCCTTAAACCATCACTCTTGTATGGCATACAGCACTTATAATTAAACAAAAGTAGGTCTATTTAAGAAATAAGAACCATTTCACTAGAAACAAGAAAGAGAGTGGGGAAAACAAATGATTACAATATAAAACAAAATCATAAAACGCCCACCCCCAAAGATCAGCCTGTCTGTTGAGAGCTGACTGGCTTCATCAGAACCAGGATCCAGTTTTTTATGAGAACAACTTGTGCCTCAAGATATCTCCTCTGTGAAACGATTCAGAAGACCTCTTCCTCTTCTGTTTTACTGAAATATTCTTTTGTTTCTATCCATAGACAGGGGGTTTGTAAAGTTCCTCTTCTTTTACCTTTAAGTGGTTTTGATTGTTTGCATTGCCTCTGATGGCTTTCTATTGAAAATCTTGGAATTGAGCAAGGCTGAACGACTGAGCCTTGCATTGCATCACCAGCTAAACGGGTGGGGAGACAACTCCCTCCTTCCTGAATGGGCCATTACTGAGACATATTATCCCCTGGTGACTAATTTTTACTACAATTCCATAAAGGATACTTTCAATATAAGTGCGTTATTCCTTAAATGTTAGCCATACATACATCTCGCAATGATTATGACTCTTGACAAGTTATGAGCTTTTCAAGCTTACGTTATTCTTTAGGGATAAATATCCTGTAAGACGTGTTTAGTGTAGTGAGTTTGTGAGGTCTGAGGTGAGAGTTGTTTGCAAAGAACAACGTTGCCTAGGAGCCTTTGTGTCACAGAAGCAGACGTAGATTTATGCAGAAACAATGGCAGGAGGAAGATGGAGTGTGGGTGATGATGAATATGGGAAGGAAGCAGGCATGTGAAGAGCCAATAGCCCAGGGGTTAGGTCACTCACCTATGATGTGAGAGTCTCTGCCTAACTGGGAGCATGGATTTAAACCTACATCTCCCAGGTGAGCCAGTTAACTAGTAGGCTATTGGCTATTTTGGCATAGATCGCTCTTCCTCTTTCTGAAATTCCATCCTGGGCCTATGAAATCTTTTCTGATGAAAGTTTTGTGTAAGCAGATATTTGCCCGCAAAAGGTTTCAGTTTTTGATTAATTAGCATTTTGCAGTGAAAGACAGTATTGTTGAAAAATTCCCAACCAACTCTAATTATAATGCATACGCTCAAAGAGGCCTTTTGAGCTGTAAATTATGCTTTAAGGCAGTGGTGTCAAAAACCCAGCCTATGGGCTAAATTGGCCCACTTCTTTTATATATAAAAGTATGCTATAAATCTGAAAATGCACATATGCTTGTGTTCATTTCAATATTTCCATGCCAGAGCAGCTGCAAAGTATGCTAATATGTGGAGAGCTACATCTATGGGACTTTGGAAGGTTATTATTTCCTTATTCATTGGAGAATGTATATCATATGGAGGTGAAAAATCTTTCTCTTTGGAAAGGTGTATGTTCTGACAATACCCCATCGGACAATCCATGGAATGTTTGGAAATCATTTAAGGGCCTTCTCTTAAAACCATGGAAACATTAGTAGGCCATTGGTGGTAGCAGCAGGCTCAAGCTGGATTCGTCTTTTAGCTCTGTCAGTTATCCCCCTAGGTTGACAGCAGATCAAATATGTCTTGGCTGCGGACATCTACAGTGTGATGAAATCAAAGCCTGAGCGTTGAAGGAGACAACATTTATTTCCTGAGGTTCATCAATATATATTGTTCGTGAGCTTGACGTCTAACTGTGGTACTTAACTGCCCCCCAATTATCACAGTAGCTGAGCACCTCACAGTCTTTAATGTGCTTATCCTCACAACACCCCTGTGAGATAGGGAAGTGCTATTTTCAGATAGTAAACAGGTACCGAAAGACTAAGAGAGCCACCCAAAGTCTCACAGAAAGCCTGTGTCAGATCTGGGAATTGAGCCCAGATCTTCTAAGATCCAGTTTAGTGCTCTCATCCTTCCTCTATAAAATGCTCCATATCTTCTAAACAAGTATTTTCTTTCATTTTATTTTTTTTAAAGGAACTGGACATAAACTGGCAGAATCCTGACAAGGATATTGGTCCTTTACTAGATGGAAATGGTAGAATTATCAATAATAATACAGAAAAAGGCAGAAGTGTTCAATAAATATTTCTGTTCTGTATTTGGGGAAAAAACAGATCATATATCAAAATGATGATGACAATACTCTTTCCATTTCACTAGTATCTCAGGAGGATGTTAAACAGTGTATACTAAAGTTAGACATTTTTAAATCAGCAGGTCCAGATAACTACATCCATGAGTTTTAAAAGAACTGACTGAGGTGCTTGGTGGACCTGAATGTTGATTTTCAATAAGTCTTGGAACACTGGGGAAGTTCCAGAAGACTAGAAGAAAGCTACTGTTGTGTACATATTTAAAAAGGGTGAATAGGACGACCCAGGTAATTATAAGCCTGTCAGTCTAAAGTTGGTCCCATGGAAGATAATGGAGCAACCTCAGCTGGTGTAAACTGTCACAATTCCGTTGACTTCAACAGCGATGACAATGTACAGTAGCTGAGGATCTGCCCCTAAGCATTTAGACCAGTGGTGTCAACCTGCAGCCCATGGGCTGCATGTGGCCCATCAGGATAATCTGCTGGCAGGCCACGAGACAGTTTATTACATTGACCGTCTGCGGGCATGGCCGCCCGCACCTCCCAGTGGCCGCGGTTCGCCGTTCCCAGCAAATGGGAGCTGCAGGAAGGTTGCCCACCACTGATTTAGACTCTGACCTAGAACAAAAACCATCTCTCTACAATCCACATTTTTTCTGATTAAATTATACTGCTTTCTATTATGTAGTATGTGAGACTTTTAAATAGTTAAAAAAGTAGATATAAAATAATAATGCTAATTTAAAGTCTTGAATGAGCTGGAAAAATCATTAGGATACAAATTTTTTGTATCGTTACAAACTCTTTGCACCATTGCATACATATTAATTTATATGGCAATGCAGTTTGTCACTGATTGCAAAAATTGCACTTTAAAATGCAACTAGCTTCTTATTCAAGTTTTTTGTTTGGTCACAACTTTAAGTGAGGCTCTTATTCACAATTGATGCTAACTGGTACCCCTTGTCAGCAGTCTCAGCAAACAGGCCAGTGAATGGGTATGAAAAGTGAACTATCCTTTCACCCTTAAAGGATCTCATCTGGCCTGTTATTGGTGAGGCCATATGGAAGATTTCCCAGTTTTGGGAACAGAGAACTGAAAGTCTGCCACTTTTCAGAAGCTAATAATTGCAAGAGAAGTTTTTTTAAATTGCTTAAAACAGTATGAATAAAATATATCTGCTACTCTGGCAGTCTATGAAATTCAAACTCAGTCTCATATTACAGACTCAGTTCCTTGCTCACAGGCCATTAGAGACTGGGAACACTCATGCTACTCTCTAGTGACCCTCTCTGGCCATCACTGATGGGTTCTAGAGGGATCTATGTCCAGCTCTCCTCACCAGAGACATGGTCAGCCTCACTTGGTGTGCTTGACGACTTGGGATTGCAAAAGAAGAGAGACTGAAGGGATTGAGGACAGTCCAGCACTCAGCTACCATGGTGATGGGACATGGTATAAAACCTACATAGATCAATTCCACTTCTGGAAAAATATTTTTTTAAAAAATATTAATATTGGATCATTCTAGAAGATATTGATTATAAATAAGCACCTGCAGGTATACTAATATCCAATTCCGTGGATGGAATGTGACATCATCTGAGGCAAGTGCAGGTAACAGCAAATAGCCCAAGCAACCAGAGTGTAGCAGACCTCACATTCCTTTCATTAGTCCGCAGAGTTGCCCTAGCCTTAGGGTTACAATAGCCTCTCCAGTCCTGCATTCCTATTCCATTGGGATGGGGGTGGAATTTGCTAGCGGATCCCCACAGTTGTGGATCCACCAGTCCTGTTTATTCTTTGTCTCCATGGCAGCACTGTAGAGTAATTTCAGAGCTGGCCTTTGTACCTGTGTGGGCTTTTAGCATCATATCCACATTAGTTCCACTGCAGGCAGGCCTGTCCACAACTGTGGAGGCAGGGACCGGACTTTCCCCTGTAAGCTTAGTGCTGTGTTCTCCCAATGAGTCACAACAAAGTACTCTAGTCATGTCCATTATTTTTTTGGCAACAATTATCTTTGTTACTATCACCTCATATTTAAGAGGCAAAAAGAATCATGTGTCTGTGTTGATTCATAATGTTTTGCAAACGTTTCCATAAACAAAAAAAGAGTTTATAGGGAAAAAAGGCACATGGTTTTCTTTATTTTCTCCTCTTCTCTGTGATGAGTCCCATTTCTCAAAGGTATCAGTAGAGTGGTAAGGACCTGACAAAGTCAGATTTATTGAAAATTATATAGGTAAATTATAGGTCAGTTCTTTTCATGAGTTGAGACTGTGTGGTCCTTTTCTACCTGGGGAATCCATTTTTTCCTGAAAGCCTCTATTGTACTCAATACAGCAGAGATTAGAAGCATCAGCCACCTTTTATTCAAAACATATTTACATTAAATTACAACAGGTTACTTTACAACCAGACATATGAAAGCCATATGTATGTTGTGTAGAGAAGAGTGTTAAAATTCCCCTGAAGTGGTAGAAATATGAGAGGCAGAGAGAAAATATAATTTTGGCAATTGTGGTCAATACAGTGAGGCTAAACTGAGCTTTGTCTCTGTGGTACTTTTAGCAAAGAAGACATATGTCTTGAAAGTGGTTCAACTATATTCCAAACATAAGGTGTTTAAGGAGGTCACTGGTAATTCTAAACCATGCTGCATAACCAGATATATTTTCCAGCTAGTAAGTGAGCTGAAGAATACTTTCTGTGTACACTATACTTTGGCACATTTTATAATATTGTAATTGCTGAGGATTAGTGTTTTTCCTGACAGTATCAGAGATATGTACTAAAAATAACATGCAAAGGGAAGAGTTTCTATTTGGTGAATTATGTTAAACCATTTTGTCAAAGCTAAATGTACTTTGCACCAACTCTATTGCTGCGGTAGCAGCTTACATTACAGATGAATTTAGCCCATCAAGTTCAAGCACTAGTACTTTGTTAATTTGTTAATTACTGAATATTTATATTAATTAACTTAATATGCCTGGTGTTTGCAACCATGTTACTTGGCTAGGAAATAGAGAGCTCCACCATCAGCCAGGGGAAAAATCATTTTATCACATACAAAAATACTATAAGGTGGTGCACATTCTTAGATGACATTGTCACTTCTGTACACAGTGCTCTAATTTCTATAGAGAGTTCCGGTTTGCGAGCACTTTACTTGAACAAGAAGATTTAATTTATTTGTTATTTTATGAAGCATTTTTATGCGTAGAAAAAGTGCTACTTGTTTGCACATGCTGGTTATGTGGCATTCTTACATGATTTCATGCTTTGCTGATGGAAAATTAGACCCTTGTGTATTATAAAAGAATAAAAGATAGCTATAGAATCAGGATGCGATTGCCTCAGGACATTCTGTTGACAGCTAGAAATATATACAGACAAAGCAATGTCACTGGATGCTAATGTGAACTATAGAAGTTGATGAGTACGGTAAATCCCTGTAAAAAGAAAAGTCTAACCCCTTTTATTTTACAGGTTTTGCCTTTAAAATTTCTAGCAGGTAAACCTTCCAATAGTTGTGTTAAATAAAAACTATTATTAATGTTTTATAATTATATGTCTGTTAATGTACATAACATTTGTTTATATGTTTGTGTCAATATCTCTGTATTCAGAAAATAAAATGGTCCTCTTAGAGGGCCAAACCCTTACTCACCACTCAGGTGAAATGCTCAATGACTTAAGTAGGAGTTGTGAGTGTGTAAGGAATGCTGGATTGGACTGGTACTGAGTTGGAATAAGAAGACTCAGATGATGAGTTTATCTGAAACTACAGCAAGACATCAAATTAGCCTTAGCAGTTACAGTAGCTTTCCTGGCTTCTTTGTGCTTTCAATAATCATCCTAGATGCTCCACAGAGCAGATCTCAGTGCAGAGGTATGAATTTGCTTTTACTGAACCTAATGCTAGCAGGATAGTATTATTTCATTCCCAGGATGTAACGATTTACCATACTATGTCTATTCTCTAACAACTAAAATGAAACTGTTTTGATGTTGGCTGTCCAGTCCAGCTTTCTTATTTATTTAAACTTTAACGATATAGCAGGAATATATGAAGTTTGAAACAACTGATACAAAGTTAAGTGAAAATATCTTCTTTAGTGATGGTAAGGGGATAGTGATTTGTATATCAGACAGTTTTTTCACTATTACAATTCTACTCCAATTTTAGAACATTTTGAATATGTCAGCAACATTGTGTTTTGAGATAAAAAGAACATAATTACTTTTATTATTCAAACTAGAAAACTCTAAATTGCACTCAAAGGCCCAGTTCTACTTTGATACATTGGTGTCAATCCAGAATAATTTTGAATTATGCCAGTTGTAACTGAGAGCAAATCTGAGCTCTGAGCATGTAGAGAAATTGAGACTGTCAGAACTACTATATGCATTTTGCTCCTAATTCGGGGCCAGGTCATCTCCCTACACAGGGGATGGGAAATCCTGTGCATGCCTTGCTGGAATGAGGGATCCCTCTGCCCGAGATGGTGCAGTAGAAGGTGTCAGGCCTGAAGGGAGACATTAAAAGGCTGCACCAGCTCAATTAGAAGCTGACCTGATTGCTGGCTCTCAATTGGTGAGAGAAAATGAAGTAGTTGAGGGGTGGGAGGCAAAATGTTGTCATGGCTAAGATGCAAGAAACAGAGTAGGAATAAATGGTTAATTTTTATCATGGGGGGGAAGCTAACAGTGGGGTGCTTCATGGTTTTATATTAGGTCCGACATTGTTTTATACATTTAATAACAATCTGGAAAGGGATCTGTTTGCTGAGGTAGCAAAAGTTGCAGATGACAGAATATTATTTAGGTTAGTCAAGTCCAGAGAAGACTGTGAGAGGGACCTACCTAATCTAGGTGATTGGGCAACATAATGGCAGTTCATTGCTGATAAATGCATGTTGGAGTGAAGAACTTTAATTGTTCATACACTTTGCAGGGTTCTAAAATAACTATATGAACTCATGAAAGGGACTTGGGCATCATTGTTGACAGCTCAATGAAGACCTTTGCTCAGCTGCTACCAACAAAGCAAACAAGATGTTAGCATTGATAAAAAATGAAATTGAGAATAAAATGGAAAAATAATATAATATTATTATGTAAATTAGTGGTGTGGCCTCATCTAGAATCACGTGTACAGTGCTAGTCACCCCCTTTCAAAAAAGATATTGCAGAATTCGAGGCGGTTCAGACAAAGGTGGTGAGAAAGATTAGCAGCATAATAAAACTCTCATAAAGTGAGAGACTGGGATTCTGTCCCTTAGAAAGGAGAAGAATAAGAAGGCACACGATAAAAAGACATAAAATAGTGAATGGTCTACAGAACTTCGATTGGGAGGTTCTGTTCTCATAACACAAGAACAAGAGGACATTCAATTAAACAGAAAAGTGGAAAATTAAAAAGAGTTAGAAAAGGAAATACTTTTTCACACATATTGATTGGACCATGGAACTCATTGCCACCTCATACCGTTGAGACCATGAATTTAGCGAGGTTCCAGAAAGGGCTGGAAACTTATATGGATAACAAGTATACTAGTTAATCCTAAAAATAAATAAACATTGAAATTTACCCCTAACTCTTTGGAATTAGCATAAGACTAAGATGGGGACAGATTATCCCATATCTGCCTACCATGGGGTTTCTTGCACTTTTCTCTGAAGCATTTGGTGCTGGCTACTGTCAGAGACAGGATACTGGACTAGACAGATGACAGGCCTGATCCAGTATGGCAATTTCTATGTTCCTATGGATCTCCACAATGCTTCCTGGCGCTTCAGCCTTCCATGGACTCCAGTGGAACATGGAACCTATGACAGTTGGTCATTGTTTTTAAAGGCTAGTTACGCTTAGGTTGCTGGGGTCTGCACTGCAGAAGAGAACAAATTCTGACAACTGCAGCCATAGGAATCAATGCAGGGAACCCAGTAGGTTCTGAAATCTATAATCCCTACTGCCCTTCCTGTTCATAAAGTACCAGCCATGCTGTACAAACCCATCCCAAAGCCCATCATTTTGAGCTAGCAATTGTCATCTGTCCTTGGGGAATCAGGAAAAGGCTAGCTACTCATGTTCACCCTCATTGTACCACATCATGCCTGTATTTTGAGCCCTGAAAGGGAGGTCCATGGGAGTCAGTTACCTGAATTTTGAAACAATAAACACATTGGAAAATTAGAGGTCCATAAATAAATATTGTGCAGTAGTTCAGCCTTTAATTTTTCATGCCACTTCACAAGAGAGATTCTTATGGACAATCTGCTCTCTCAGCCTCCCAATTCCTTACCGTTTCTTCCACACCATTCCACCTGCCTTATAGGCCAGCAGAAAGGGGTCCAGAGGCAGTTATGAATAATTTAGCATAGCGTAAAATCCACTGTATATCCTATTATATAAAAAACACATTAAAAATGTTAAGGTGGCAAAGTGAAATACTGTTAAGTGAGAAAGTGCCAGGATTAAGTTTGCCCATGCAATCTTAATTTGGCCCCGTTATACATTATCATATTAATGGGTGGCGTATGAACCACTGCCTGAGGGGTGCTAGCTCCCAGTCCCTTCTGCCCGAGGCCCCACTCCTTCCGTGCCACCCTTGCTGGAGCTCAGATTCCTTCCCCACCGGCCCCCACCCCAGGCTAGTCTCCCCACTGCCAGAATGCCGAGAAAGTGGGTGGCACATGGCCGCAATCCCCCAGCACTGGGAGGGCGGGTGGCATGTGGCCCCAGCCTGCAGTACTGGTGGTGCATGGTCCTAGCCCTGGAATGCCGGGAGGGCGGGGGGTGCGCAGCCCCACCCTGAACCGGGACCACCGCAGGGTGGGACTGGAGCCCCATGCAGAGTGGGAAGCAGGGGAGGGGAGGACCTATGAAAGGAGCATGGCCGGAGCCATGCCTGGGTGTTTGAGGAGGCACAGCCTCACCTGGTCTATGTTATCCGCCGTCCATGACAATATAGTGACTAATTACATGATCACTAAGTCGCTGTCTGCACAGCCCTGCAGTTCGGACTATAAGGGTGCGAACTGCAGCGTGCACTAGTGTGCTGCACTATAACTCCCCCGTGTGGAGGTTGCTGTGGATAGCAGGTTGGTGGCATTCTTCTTTCATCCAGCATAGTGACAGTGTTCCTGTCCCTGCCTCTTAATCTGGAATTACAGCGTGACAAGGGCCTATTTAAATTCAACACTTTAATTTGTGTCTTGCTCATGTTAGGCAAAAAGTGGTACCCATATATATAAACAGTGCAGAGCCAAATTTTACCCTAACATGGGCATCCTCTCTCCCCTACTGAATGTATCTACAATCAGAATGTGACCTTCATAATGAATAAATGATGCCTGGATGCAAACCCCTAAAATACTGTATGCTGTTATGCCCGCTTAAAGCACTAGATGAACAGAATACTGGACAGAGCATACACCCCTGGAGCCACTAAGAACATATGGCATAATCCAAGACAGGTGTTTGTAAATCCAAATGATCACATTAGACCCCCTTAGGCTACAACCTGAATGACAGCAGTGGGATTTTGTAGTTTATGTAGGACCCTAAATTAAATTGTCACCCTGAATTTGTGGAAGGCACCTAACTGGGGTGAAGGGGAGTTATGATTTCTTCTTGCACTGTAGAATAGAATTTCTTCTAATTACTTTAGGCTACATTTTGCTTGAAGTATAACTTTTTAAAACATTTTTTTAACTGTTACTTCAGTAGCTTCGATTTTTTAAAGAAATGTGTCCAGCAGTGTGTCACTGAACATTGGAGTCTCTGGAATATACATACATTCTTTCAAGGATGAATCATTTGAACGCATGCTGAATAATGGAAACCTGCTTGGATTGATGAATTCTGATTGGCATTGGCAGCTGTCCATTCTAAGGGAATAGATTAATACACATAAACCATCAAGTTTAGCTGAAACTACTGTTCAATATTGTAAACTGCCAACTTTATAATCCTTAAGCAAAAAAAATAGTTTTTCTCCCCAACAAAGACTTTTTATAAAAGCAATAAGGTAACTGTATGAAGCGTGCTTATCATGATATAATCACACCCCAGGGGGAATGAGAGGTGCTCGACTGCACCTCATGCTTTGTAATGACCCAGGGGTGTGATTATCTTATGATAACCACACTCCCTGTCATGCCTTATTGCATATAGATTCCACATGTCATAATGAATCCTGAAGCACTTTCTAGGTCTCGTAGCAAAGGCAATGACTTTGAAGTATAGGAAGTAGCCAGATTTTCTAGGTACATACAGATTAATATTGTATACATTAGGAGAAATTATGAATGACTACTTATCTGTACTAGCCAGGACATAGTTTTTAACTGTTTCTGGGAACTTTAGGTTTCACATTATGTTTTATTGGTGCATGCTAAATTGTTCTATCAAAATGCAGTAAGAGCTAAGCAAAATATACCATCATATTCTAGTACCCATCAAGGCAATGACATCTGTGACACAACTAGCATGTACTTTCCTAGTAGGACTGTTCTATAGGAAAGGATGTGAGTATGATTATTTGGCTTTACTCTAGAAATCATTGTACTTTTAGTTACCCTTTTATCAAGAATTATAGCCACTCTGGCTATAGTGTTCTGAATTTTGAGGTTTAGGTTTTGGCAACGGTGGAAGAGGAGAGAAGGGTTGAAAGAATTGTCAGGAGGCCTTTTCAATGGTGGTTGAATATCATATGGGCCTCTTTGCTACTGGAGTTATATCAGGAAGTTGTATGTCATCTGGAGACATCTATTTAGTTTTAAAATTCTACACTTTAATAGTAAAAATAGTAATAAATTCTAATTAAAATGAATAGGGTTAATGGGAGGTCCATAAGGGAACTGGAAGATCAAGGGACTTCTGAATTCACAATTATGGACTGACATAAAAGACAACAGGATAATAAACCAAGCAATTATCTTTGATATACCTTATGATATAATCGCACCACAGGGTGAATCTACACCTCAGGGAATGGGTTTCTCAGCAACTTTGCAACCTTGTTAATCTGATGTATGTCGCAGTCAACATTTAAATACTAGTGTGCTGTGCAGGAAAATCTACAGTACAGTTTCATGCCTGTCAACATAAATTGGTAGATAAAGATGATGGCCTATCATTATGACCACTGATGGGTTGATTCATTGTCTGCATCAGCTCTGAGATCAGTCAAGTTAACTGTAGGTCATCATAAGGAAATCTGTGTCTAAACTAAAGCTTATTTAGCTGTATAGTGCACAAGTGGAATACTACTGATTATCATAAAGGTCAGACATGCACATTTTAACTGGTGGTAATGAGTAGTTTTAAAGATGTTTGAGCCTTTTCTTAATCTTGCCATGTCACAAGGCTTCTATTGTTATGCACCATAGAATATGCCTTTAATTGTACCATTTGCCCTATTGTGTCTTGATCACAGAGTGGGTAGTATGATGTTACTTGTGATAACCGCCTACCACATGTCCTAATAATTACTAGTCTTCAGTAAATTGCACAGTGAAGTAACACAGAAGTCTGGTAAAACAAAAGGCTCCAAAAAGTTGAAAGCAATATTTAAATAGTTTCATGTAGTGTACCATATTGTGCTGAATGTGTGATGCCTCAAAGTAGGGTATAAAAAATAAATAACTCTCAAACTTGAGTTATAGAAACTGTAAAGACACTAGAAAGCATTTTAAAAAGTCTTATAACAATTAAGAATTATTTTAGTTTCTGTGGATGTTCAGACTGATTTAATGAGGAAATATAGAAAAGATACTGGAGACCCTGGGATTCATCAACAAAATTAACGCCTGTGGCAAATTATCTTATGAACTAAGGACATTCATTGCATGTAGAAAGTGGTTTTCAGAAAGAGATGTGCAAACAGTACTTATGGTTTCCAAGGGATGTGCTATCTCAATTTCACTTGTAACAGCTCTGAGCAATTAGTTCCCCTAGTATTTCAGAAAAAGAAGCTAGGTTGAAAAATGACAAGTTCAGATAATTCGGAATGGTAGTGTCCATGAAAACCTCAACAGACATGTAAAATAATCTGAGAAGAATTCTAATTGCTGTCAGTGGCTTGGGTAGTGGTCTGACTGAACCAACCCCATTTTGAACATTTTCTTAAAATGTCTATTTAAATTTAACTTTAAATATAGTGCTCTTTTTTCGATGTTCTTTATTTTGATTACCTAGCCATGTATGGAAACTGTTCCTTTAAAAGTGAGTATACTTGATAAAAGGAGTTTGGAAGAAGCATTTGATGTCATGGGTTGAAGAACTGACTAGAACATTCCTTATATTGATTGCTGACAGTAAAGGCTGGTAAATAAATTAGGGTTTAAATTCTGGCCTCACCGACGTTAATGGCAAAACTCCCATTGACTTTAAAGGGGCCAGGATTTAACTCCACAGTTTCTTGAAATTAACAGACTAAGGACCTGATGTGTGAAATTGCTGAATGCCTCCTATGAGGTGCTGAAACTCCTTAACTACTACTGTCTTCACAGGATGTGTTCAGCACCTTGTAGGATTGAGCACCCATCTAGGCCCTGATCCTGCAAAGACTGATGTGTAGTCCTTAGCTTTAATCAGGTGAGTGTCATTTCATTCCTTTTGAAGTCAGGAAGCTCAAGTGACCTTAACAGGATGTTGTAAAGATTGTACAATAAAAAGGTATACAATGTAGTTTTTAAAAGATGTAAAGTGGTCTATAAGTGCTAAGTATTTTTATTAGTAGTAGTATTTGTTATTCATTCAGTGCTGTATAATAGACCAAATTCAGCCTGGGCATAAGAAAGTTCACCACCACTATCTGTATTGTAGTTGTTCCAGTTTATATCATAAATGAATGTGATGGTTTTTGTGTCTTTCTCTGATCTTTGCTATATTTTTCATGTGAGTTGGAAACATTCATGTTAGGTTAGTCACTCTGGGGTCCTCTGGTGTAACCACTGCAGTGTGTTATGGCTCCATAAGGCACTAGCACTGGAAGTAGGCCTGGCCAGGGACTGTGCTGATTCTCCACTTCACTTTCAGCAGTTCACTTCAGAAACGCTGGTGCAGTGGGGAGCATATTCTACATCCCCGCTGCCTCCCTCCCTCTGGATTTAACCTGAGGATTTAATCAGCAGGAATGTTAATGTGCACCCACTTCTCTTGGCTAGCTTTTCTGAATCTGATCCCTTTAATTAATAATATAGTTTTGACTCAAAAATATAGATGTTTGCATTTTAAAAAACATTTATCTAGCAGCATGTGATTTAGTGTTAACATTGAAGCATCCAGTGGATCTCAAAGTGAATGAGTCCTTCACTTTTAGCCAGGGGTGAAAGTAATTTAAAGGATTTACCGGTAGGCCGGAGTCCTGAGTGGGGGTGTGGCCTCAACCGGAAGAGGCGGGGCCTTTACATCAAGATTTAAAGGCCCCGCTCTGGCTGCAGATGGGAGCCCCAGTGCCTTTAAATCACCGCCGGAGCTACCAGCTGCAGAGGTGACTCGGAGCCCCGGGGCTAAGGGGTGATTTAAAGGGCCTGGGGCTCTGGCCGCTGCTACTGCAGCAGAGCTCTGGGCCCTTTAAATCACTGATGGAGCCCTGCCACTGCTACCCCGGGGCTCCGGCAGCCCAGCGGAGTAGCAGCAGCAGGGCTCCATCAGTGATTTTAAGGGCCCGGAGCTCTGCTGCAGCCCAGTGGCCGGAGCCCTGGATTCTTTAAAGCACCACCCGAGCTCTGCTGTCTGAACCCAGGGTAGGTGGTAGGGCTCGGTTGGTGTTTTAAAGAGCTCTCAACAGCAGGAAGAGCCCCGGACTCTTTAAAGCGCTGCCCGAGCCCCACTGCCTGAGCCCCAGGGTAGGCAGCAGGGCTGGGGTGGTGCTTTAAAGGGCTCCCCGCAGCGGCAGGAGCCGCAGGCCCTTTAAATCGCCACCCAAGCCCGGCTGCCAGAGCCCCGGGGCTCGGAAGGCGATTTAAAGGGCCCGGGGCTCTAGCCGCTGCAGGGAGCCCCAGGCCGCTTAAAGCGCCAGCCTGGGGAAGCCGGTCTGGTCCAGCATGGTGTACCGGCTCTTGCTGGTGCGCCGTACCAGACTGTACCGGCTTATTTTCACCTCTGCTTTTAGCATGCCTTTTGGAAAATCCAGGCCCACCGACAGCAATTCCGAGCCCCAGGGAGAACAGTCAGTGGGCCCCCTGGAAAGGGATGGGCTATTTTTAACCAACAGTTTAGGTGTTTTTTTAGCAGTTGCAATGTGAATTGTGCTATTCTGGGCTTGGGCTATTTTGCTGACCATCACTTCAAAATATATCGTCTGCCTAAGAAGTGCTGCCCTTCCGCCTTTCACTCATCAGATGATGTGGTGGCATGGCACCAAATACAGCAGTGGGTGGTGTGTGTGGTGGACA
This sequence comes from Chrysemys picta bellii, assembly GCF_011386835.1. Classification (NCBI taxonomy): domain Eukaryota; kingdom Metazoa; phylum Chordata; order Testudines; family Emydidae; genus Chrysemys; species Chrysemys picta. Next base: position 49,220,743 of record NC_088791.1, on the reverse strand, counting down.
TGTGCACAGCATGGGGTGGGGAGCCACTGACCCTGCACATCATGCAGGGCAGGCTGGAGCCAGGCCCAATGCTATTGTTGGCCTGGCATGGCGTCGCCACATGGGCACGGAATTGGACAATGTGTGGCGGCTGGTGCATGCACGCAGTCTGCCTGACATTTGGGCGGTGCTGTGCCTGTGCTGGCAGGTGCCCAGCGAACTGCTGCCGGCTGTGCTGCTGGCACCAAGTGACCTGCCGGCTGTGCTGCTGGGTGTGCTCTTCCGGTATGGCCAGGGCTTCCACATGCCCGCATGGCTGCCTTTGCCGCTGCCAGTACTGCATCGAGTGTGCCTAGCAGCAGCGGCGGATGGGAGGCCCCAGATCCTTTTAAATCATCCGGGCCCCTGGGTAATTGCCCCCTTTGCCTCCCACCCTGCTCCATCGGCGGGCTTGGGGAAATACATGTGAGAAATTACTTTGTAACAAACAAACACACAAACTGTAATTAGTAAAAACTTTGTATAATTTAATTCACCATCAAGCTTATTTTAGTGAATTTTATAGCAAGAAAAATAGTAATCCAGTTTTAATTTACTTTATTTCCCCCTTTAATATTCTGAAAAAGGCACAGGTTACTAATATTTCTGTACGTGAAGCGAAGGACCTGATTCTGCACATGCAGAACACACACTGCCTGGTGAACCTTCCATTGCTTGGGAACTCTGCAAGGGCTACACCTGCATAGGCCATGGATGGAATTTGGCCTAGACTCCATATTTTAAACCAGGACATATATTGCTATTAAGGTTCAATGTAGGTTCAATCCTACATTCTCTGCTTGCCCCCAAAGTTTCACTGATGTCAGTGGGAGTTAGAGAGTACACAAGGAATGCAGAATTGGGTATCTTAATAAATATGCTTTCTCAAGGCAGGCTTAATGTATCTCTTATCCAGTAAGAATACTCTAGGGTGGCATTGAAGGATGATTTTATGTTTCAGGCATGGTAGTTATGCAAAAGGACAAACGGTTTTCCCCAGCAATTTACAGAATCAAAAATGGTTTTGTTTTTGTTTGTTTATTTTTTTTGCTGTTGTTTTTTTCAAATTGGATAGTTGAAAGGAAACGTAATTGGTTATAGAGACTTTCCATTTCTGGGTCATTTGTTTGAAAACATCCCAGTCTAATATTTACCAGTTGACTGAATATCTTTAAAATTTGATGGCTATTTGGTAATCCGTGTGAAATAAATTGGTGGTCCTATTGGATGGTATCCATGTCTCAAAAAAATTATCACTTTTGGCATTAATTGGAACCTTTGGCAGAGAACTCAAAGACTGAACTGGCAGAAGTATGAAGTCTCACCCCTAGAAATGATCCATCCACATCAAGATTCAGTCTCACTGTGAAGAAGCTTTGATTGCAACTGTTTATGCTTTGGAAAAACATATGACTTCACACTCCAGCAGGGAACTGTGAACTGATTCAAAAAAGAAATGGAACTTTCTGCCAACCTCAGACACATCGAGAACTGAACTCAAACCAAATATTTTGCAAGTTTACGTTTCAATAATTTTTAAAAATTATTTACATTGTTCTGCACCTCTTCACTTCAGGGTTGTGGCTACAACTAAAGCAGAAATAACATGGTATTGCAAAAGGAGCTACTCTTTAAAATGTTTCTGATTGGAGGATTTTTGGGTGGTTCTGGAAAACAATTTTTTTGTTCCCTCATTGAATCCCTCCAGCATAATTAGCTCCTGTCCATCATGATCACACTAATATGGACAATAACAAGGGGGACCTCTGGAAATAATTTCAGTGGACTTTAAAAGCTAGTCCTAGGCAACTGTAGGAAAAAACATAAATAAACTGTGATCTTTAGGAGAAATCAGTAACAAATATTAATCCCTAAAAATTGGTTTGCCTGGGTCAGTGTTTTCTAGGCTACCTTCTCAAGCAAAAAGAACAGGAGTACTTGTGGCACCTTAGAGATTAACAAATTTATTTGAGCATAAGCTTTCGTGGGCTACATCCCACTTCTTCAGATGTAGCCCACGAAAGCTTATGCTCAAATACATTTGTTAGTCTCTAAGGGTATGTCTACACTACGGGATTAATCCGAATTTATATAATTTGAATTTGGGAAACAGATTGTATAAAGTCGAATGTATGCGGCCACACTAAGCACATTAATTCGGCGGTGTGCGTCCATGTACCGGGGCTAGCGTCGATTTCTGGAGCGTTGCACTGTGGGTAACTATCCCATAGCTATCCCATAGTTCCCGCAGTCTCCCCCGCCCATTGGAATTCTGGGTTGAAATCCCAGTGCCTGATGGGACAAAAAACATTGTCGCAGGTGGTTCTGGGTACAGCCTCACCCCTCCCTCCCTCCTTGCATGAAAGCAACGGACGGCAGACAACCATTTCGCGCCTTTTTTCCTGGGTGAATACTGCGGACTCCATACCACGGCAAGCATGGAGCCCGCTCAGCTCAAGACAGCAGTCATGAACATTGTAAACACCTCGCGCGTTCTCGTGGAGTTTATGCTGAGCCAGGACCAGAAAAACGAGGTGAGGAGGCAGCGGCAGCGCAGCGACAAGCGTGATGAGGACATGGACATGGACACGGACACAGAATTCTGTCAAACCGCGGGCCCCGGTGCTTTGGAGATCATGTTGTTAATGGGGCAGGTTCTATCCATGGAACACCGATTCTGGGCAAGGGAAACAAGCACAGACTGGTGGGACCGCATAGTGTTGCAGGTGTGAGATGATTCCCAGTGGCTGCGGAAATTTCGCATGCGTAAGGGCACTTTCATGGAACTTTGTGACTTGCTGTCCCCTGCCCTGAAGCGCCAGAATACCAAGATGAGAGCAGCCCTCACAGTTGAGAAGCGAGTGGCGATAGCCCTGTGGAAGCTTGCAACGCCAGACAGCTACCAGTCAGTCGGGAATCAATTTGGAGTGGGCAAATCTACTGTGGGGGCTGCTGTGATGCAAGTAGCCAAAGCAATCACTGAGCTGCTGCTACGAAAGGTAGTGACTCTGGGAAATGTGCAGGTCATAGTGGATGGCTTTGCTGCAATGGGATTCCCTAACTGTGGTGGGGCGATAGATGGAACCCATATCCCTATCTTGGCACCGGAGCACCAGGGTACCCAGTACATAAACCGCAAGGGGTACTTTTCAATGGTGCTGCAAGCACTTGTGGATCACAAGGGACATTTCACCAACATCAACGTGGGCTGGCCGGGAAGGGTTCATGACGCTCGCGTCTTCAGGAACACTACTCTGTTTAAAGGGCTGCAGCAAGGGACTTACTTTCCGGACCAGAAAATAACCGTTGGGGATGTTGAAATGCCAATAGTTATTCTTGGGGACCCAGCCTACCCTTATTGCCATGGCTCATGAAGCCATACACAGGCAGCCTGGACAGGAGTCAGGAGATGTTCAACTACAGGCTGAGCAAGTGCAGAATGGTGGTAGAATGTGCATTTGGCTGTTTAAAAGGTCGCTGGCGATCGTTACTGACTCGCTCAGACCTCAGCCAAACCAATCTCCCCATTGTTATTTCTGCTTGCTGTGTGCTCCACAATCTCTGTGAAAGTAAGGGCAAGATCTCTATGGCGGGGTGGGAGGCTGAGGCAAATCGCCTGGCTGCTGATTACGCGCAGCCAGACACCAGGGTGATTAGAAGAGCACACCAGGAAGCGCTGTGCATCAGAGAAGCTTTGAAAACCAGTTTCATGACTGGCCAGGCTACAGTGTGAAATATCTGTTTGTTTCTCCTTCATGAAAACCCGCCACCCTTTATAGACTCATTCTCTGTAAGGAACCCACCCTCCCCCTTCCCCCAGCTTGCTTTCAAACCAAATAAAGTCACTATCGTTTAAAAATCATTTATTCTTTATTAATACATTATAAAAAGAGGGAGGGAACCCGGGTGGGGTTTGGGAGGAGGATCGGCGGGAAGGAAAAGGCCACTAAAAAAAGGTTAAAAAAATGACAGCCTTTTGCTTGGGCTGTCCACTGGGGTGGAATGGGAAGGTGTACGGAGCCTCCCCCCCCCCCCCCCGCGTTCTTACACGTCTGGGTGAGGAGGCTATGGAACATGGTGACGGGGGAGGGGGGTTATACAGGGGCTGTAGTGGCACTCTGTTATCCTGCTGCCATTCCTGAAGCTCCACCAGACGCCGGAGCATGTCTGTTTGCTCACGCAGCAGCCCCAGCGTTGCATCCTGCCTCCTCTGATCTTCCTGCCGCCACCTCTCATCTCGAGAGTCTCTCCTCTCCTCACGTTGGTCCCTCCTGTCCTCACGTTGGTCCCTCCTGTCCTCACGTTCACTGTCTTCTTTCCTATACTTTGAAACCGTGTCCTTCCACTCATTCAGATGAGCTCTGTCACTGCGGGTGGATTCCATGATTTCTGCGAACATCTCGTCTCGCGTCTTCTTTTTCCGACGCCTTATCTGTGATAGCCTTTGGGACGGAGGAGGGAGGCTTGAAGAATTTGCAGCTGCTGGAGGGAGGGAAAAAAGGAGAGAATTTTTTAAAAAGATACATTTTGCAGAACAATGCTTATACTCTTTCACGGTGACCAACACTATTCACATTACATAGCACATGTGATTTCTGTGCAAGGTCGCATTTTGCCTCTTAATATTGAGTGCCTGTGGCTTTGGTGTTAGAGATCACAGACGCAGGTCCGGGCAACAGAATTCGGCTTGCATGCGGCCATGGTAAGCCATTGTCTTTCGGCTTCTGCGCCCTCCTTTCCCACATACCAAGCAAAGCCCGTTGAGTGCTGTGGTTTTCCTGTTAACATTCAGCAGCAGCAGAAAACAAACTAACCACCCCCCCATCCAATTCTCTGGATGATCGCTTTATCCCTCCCCCCACCGCGTGGCTGGTATCAGGGAAGATCCCTGCAGGAACCAAACTAACACCCCCCATCCCGCCATGAATTCTCTGAGATGATCGCTTTACCCCTCCCCTCACCGCGTGGCTGGTATCAGGGAAGATCCCTGCTAGCCAAATGCGAAAAGCTCTGGGCCAATTCCCCCCCACCCTGCGCTTGGCTAACTGCAGGGAAGGATTTCTTTTCAGCCACAGGCAAACAGCCCAGTAGGAACTGCCACCTCTGTCCCCTTAATTAAATTCCTGTATTTCAACCAGGTTACCATGAGCGATATCACTCTCCTGAGGATTACACAGCGAGATAAAGAACAGATGTTGCTTGAATGCCAGCAAACACCGGGACCATAGGCTGCCAGGCTTTGTCATGCAATGATACCAGATTACTTGCTGCAAGCATGGCGCGGTCAAGTGTCCTACCATGGAGGACGGAATAAGGCTGCACTGCCCAGAAACCTTATGGCAAGGCTTTTGGAGTACCTCCAGGAGAGCTTCATGGAGATGTCCCTGGAGGATTTCCGCTCCATCCCCAGACACGTTAACAGACTTTTCCAGTAGCTGTACTGGCTGCGAATGCATCCCAAGTCCTCAGAGCAAAGTAATCATTAAAAACCCTTGCTTTTAAAACAAGTTTTATATTTTAAAAGATAAACTCACCTGAGGTCCCTTCCATGGGGTAATGGTCTTGGATACTGGGTTGGGAGGGTAGTTCAGTCAGGCTGAGAAAAAGATCCTGGCTGTTGGGGAGAACGGAGTGCTGGGTGCTCTCTGCAAGCTCGTCCTCCTCCTCCTCCTCTTCCCCGTCCGCAGAATCCTCAGGTGTAGTTGATGAGATTATCCCCGCCTCGGAATCCACGGTCAGAGGTGGGGTAGTGGTGGCGGCCCTCCCTAGAACTGCATGCAGCTCGTCGTAGAAGCGGCATGTCCGCGGCTCTGACCCGGAGCGACCGTTTGCCTCCTTTGTTTTTTGATAGGCTTGTCTGAGCTCCTTGACTTTCACGTGGCACTGATCTGAGTCCCTATTGTGGCCTCTCTCCATCATGCCCTTGGAGATTTTTTCAAAAGTTTTGGCATTTCGTCTTTTTGAACGAAGTTCTGCTAGCACTGAATCCTCTCCCCATATAGCGATCAGATCCAGTACCTCCCATACGGTCCATGCTGGTGCTCTTTTTCGATTATCAGCCTCCATGGTTACCTGTGCTGATGAGCTATCTGTGGTCACCTGTGCTCTCCACGCTGGGCAAACAGGAAATGAAATTCAAATGTTGGCGGGGCTTTTCCTGTCTACCTGGCCAGTGCATCCGAGTTCAGATTGCTGTCCAGAGCGGTCACAATGGTGCACTGTGGGATAGCTCCCGGAGGCCAATACCATCGAATTGCGGCCACACTAACCCTAATCCGAAATGATAAAATCGATTTTGGCGCTACTCCGCTCGTCGGGGTGGAGTACAGAAATCGATTTAAAGAGCCCTTTATTTCAAATTAAATGGCTTCGTTGTGTGGATGGGTGCAGGGTTAATTCGATTTAACGCTGCTAAATCCGATTTAAAGTCGTAGTGTAGACCAGGCTTAAGGTGCCACAAGTACTCCTGTTCTTTTTGCGGATACAGACTAACACGGCTGCTACTCTGAAACTTCTCAAGCAAAGAAATTAGTAAATTCCTTTTTTAAATGAAAGTTGAGATTCTCCTTCCCATTTCTAGGACCACCAAATCAGGGTATCTTGTAAGTACAGGCCAATAGTTTAACCCAGTGTGGTCCCACATTAATCTCTGGAGCTTCTTCTCCGCAGCTTCCAATTCCTGAAACACTCTCCCTGATCAGGTCCACCATGCCTTATCTCCCACCTCTTTCAAGTCCCTCAGAAACGCATGTTTCTTTCAAAAGGCATATACATGATCATGCTGTACCCCTCTCTTGGCCCCGAGAAGTGTTTACATATTAGTTTAATTTTTTTTTTAATTTCCAGCTAACATATGCTTGCAAAACTTTATTGTTCAAACACGTTACTTCTAATTTTTCCTACCTCTATCTTTCATGTATGGACTGTAAACAGATTAGGGCAAAAACCTCATCTCAATATCTCACTAACACTATATAATAATATAATAATGCCAGAAATAACTTGATAAAACCACTTCTCATGAGATTACAGTCCACTTTACAAACAAATCATTCAGGGTTTTTTGGAGAAAGTTTTGGGCAAGCATTCAAATTTTGGTTATCAAAGATCCAGAATGAATCATAAAATATATGGCTCAAAGGGACCTCGAGAGGGCAACTAGTCCAGTCCCCTGCACTGAGGCAGGACCACATATTCCTAGACCATCCCTGACAGGTGTTTCTCTAACCTTTCTTAAAAACCTCCAAAGATTCCACAACATCTCTGAAAAGCCTATTCCAGTGCTTAATTATCTTTATAGTTAGAAAGTTTTTCCTAATATTTAACCTGAATTGCCCTTGCTGCAGATTAAGCTGATTATTTCTTGTCCTGTCTTCAGTGGACATGGAGAACAATTGATCATTATCCTCTTTATAACAGACCTTAACATGCTTGAAGTCTATCAGGTCCCCCCTCCGTCATTTTTTCTCAAGATTAAACATTCCCAATTTTTTTAACCTTTCCTCATAGGTAGGGCCCTACCAAATTCACAGTCCATTTTGGTCAATTCCACAGTCATAGGATTTTTAAAATTTAAAATGTCATGATTTCAGCTATTTAAATCTGAAATGTCACAGTGTTGTAATTGTAGGGGTCCTGACCCAAAAAGGAGTTGTGGGTGGGGGGGTCGCAACTTAAGGTTATTGTAGGGGGGGTTTACGGTACTGCTACCCTTACTTCTGTGCTGCAGTGGGCGGTGGCAATGTCTTCATAGCTGGGCAGCTGGAGAGCGGCGGCTACCGCCTGGGAGTCCAGCTTTGAAGGCAGAGCTGCCACCAGCAGCAGTGCAGAAGTAAGAATGGCATATTATGGTATTGTCACCCATACTTCTACGCTGCTGCTGGCGGGGTATTGTCTTCAGAGCTGGGCACCCAGCCAACAGCCGCCGCTCTCTGGCTGCCCAGCTCTGAAGGCAGCACAGAAATAAGGGTGGCAATATCATGATCCCCCTAAAATAACCTTGTTACCCCGCCTGCAACTCCCTTTTGGGTCAGGATCCCCAATTTGGGAAATGCTAGTCTCCCCTCTGAAATATGTATAGGGTAAAAGCACACAAAAGATCAGATTTCATGGGGGAGACCAGATATCTTGGTCCATGACGTGTTTTTCATGGCCGTGAATTTGGTAGGGCCCTATTTATAGGTCAGGGTTTTCAAAACCTTTTTTTGGTGTTCTCCTCTGGACTCTCTAATTTGTCCACATCTTTTTTAAATTGTGGTGCCCAGAACTGGACACAGTACTCCAGCTGAAGCCTCACAAGTGCTGGTTAGAGTGGGACAATTATCTGGCATGTCTTACATCCAACATTCCTATTAATACACCCCAGAACGTTATTAGCCTTTTCCACAACTGAATCACACTGTTGACTCTTACTCAATTTGTGATCCACTATAACCCCCAGATCCTTTTCAGCAGTACTACTGCGAGGACTGGTTTTTGCTGCCCCAAGCGGCGGGGGAAAAAAAAAAAAGACACGATCGCAATTGTGATCGGCGGCACTCCGGCAGCAGCTCCACCACACCACTTTCTTCTTCGGCGGTAATTCGGTGGCAGGTGCTTCCCTCCGAGAGGGACCCGCCTCCGAATTGCCGCCGAACAGCGCGACATGCCGCCCCTTGGCCGACCCAAGCACCTGCTTGCTGGGCTGGTGCCTGGAGCCAGCCCTGACTACCATGTAGCCAGTTATTCCTCATTTTGTAGCTGTACATTTGATTTTTCTTTCCTAAGAGTGGTATTTTGCACTTGTTCTTACTGCATTTCATCATGTTGATTTCAGACCAACTCTCTAATTTGTCAAGATTGTTTTAAATTGTAGTCCTGAAGGCTCCTCCATGGTAGGTCAGATTGGTCAGTGACTTCTGTTTTCTGAGGCTAGGCACCTGAGTTGCCAGCTGGGTTCTGCTCGGTCTGGAAGAGTTCTCCAAATCTGTGGCATTAAATATCAGCAACAAAGAAGACCACTGTGCCAATACATTAGTTCAAATGGTTCTTGTACAACAAATCATTGTATTTCAAAAGAAACTTGAGAGCATTTTATGACATTAGAACCTCTGTCCATGGACAAATAACAAGTTGTGTTTATTCTAACTTTTAAATACTTAACCCACACAATATGAAAAGTTAAATCCTTAAAAAAAAGCTTTCATGGGCATAGGCCTTTGATGTAGAGTTATTTATAATCTCATAGACTAATCTCATAGACTAATGCATTCCCAATTCTTCTTTGCTCCCTATCAGATAAAAACCAAACAATGATGTCAGTGGTTCCACAGAGGTGAGAAATTTGACAAGTTAGTGTGTTTGATCAGGGAGTGTGTGCTTCAATAACATTTTTTAGAGTTGTTCATTTTCAAATACCTGTGAAGAGCTTACAAAGTAGAGAGCTCCCTGTTCTTTGCATTTTTTTCCTCTTTAAAGAGTTCCAAAACATTGATGTTGCCACCACAGGGGGTTATCTAAATTTCTCATTATTCTCAGCATTTTATTTTCTTTCCAGAAAGGAGTCTTTGGTTTTGACTTGTATTTGCCACAATTAACTTTTCTTTAACTTCTTGTAATTCTTTTGCAGCATTCCATTCAAGTAAGGGACAAAAATGCAAACCTAAGTGGAACAAATGAAACTTTTCAGAGTTCTTTCACAAGCAAAAATTCTCTTAGATGAAACTGTCTGGGGTCACACACCTCCACCTGAAATATAAATGTCCTGAAACCAAATAAGTAAAAAGGGAAAATCAGTTGACTTGTTTTGTGTTGGATTGCGGGTTTTATGCATATCAAAGTCAAATGAATAGCAAATTGAGAAGAATTCCACTTATGGTTAGAAAGTCAGTGATAGTCATAACTACATAATTGTGTAAATCTGTCCTTATTTATGTGAACTTCTTGTGAGATTTACTTCAGGGTATAACCTGTGAAGTGCTAATGATCTTACACTGCAGTCCTGACTGTCAAATCAAATTATAATGCCATTGCATTTATTTTTCAAGCAGTTGCAACATAGATTAAAGTTCTATTAGATGTAGGACTAAGCACCTCATTAAATGGGTTAGAATCAATGTTGATTTCTCTATTAAAATGAATAGCCTGTTATTGATCAGTCATTGCTAAACTATGTGAAGTTGCTGTTGATCAGGAATTAGATGCCACTTTAAAGAGTAAATTTATTTTTATTATTACTGCTATTCAATACATCTTAACTTTATTCTGTTGCAACCCCTTTAATTTAACAAAAACCTGTATCATTTATATTGAAATCTATGATAGGTTTAACAACCTGGTAGCTATTTGTCTGCCTGGGGAGAGTGAGCCATTGTGTTAATCTTTCAGGTCATTTTGCTTCTAGGACAATTCAGACTTTCACATACTCTAAATAGAGATTTACAATGCAAATGCTGACAGATCCTTAATCAAGGTTATTAAAGTTACTGGAACTGTTCTCTTTCTTAGAGTAGATTTACACTAGTGTAAGTCCATTGACTGTAATGGAGCAGCTCCTGATTTATACTGATGTAAGTGAATGGAGAATCAGATCCATTTTCTTATGAAGTACTTATTAGTGGAATTGGAAGGTAATGTTACATGTGACTGGTGACTTATAAAGTAATAGATTACTGATTATTTTTGCATTTTGTAGGTGAATTGTACTCTGAGAAGGGCTGTATCAATTTAACTGCATTTTTCACAAGGTCACATCAACAACCGCAAATCTGAGAAGACTTCTATATGATAGGCAGATTCCCCATGTAGCAGGATAGCATGTATATACCAATAATAGCACCCACAGAGAACAAGAAAGTCTATCATAAAAAAAATCTCTTGAAATACAATGACATGTTGTACAAGAACCATTTGAACTGATGTATTGGCAATGGCTCTCTTGCCCAGCCATGACACTTATATCTCTGTGTTTTCAGTGATTAGCTCAGGACAGGAATAACAGAATTGCCAAGAAAAGTAACTGAAAGCAATCTGTGCTATTTTTGAACCTTTCCAAGTGTCCAGGTGTCTTTTGAATTTTATAACATAGTCTTTTATTGTGATCAGTTATTTACAGAAAAAATCTGGCACCTTGACATCTTGGTGATGGGGGTCACCGCAAACACTTAGATAATTTATTTATCTGCTGTTCTATCTGCTGAATGCCTGGAGAACGTCATCCTCAGGAAGGATCTGGGGTCCCACAGAGTTGTGCTTTGCTTATCACTTTAATCTTTGGGATGTGCAGAGTTTGCAGGTCTCAACCTCTTCCTTTATTGAAAGGCCGTACATCTCCCTGTCTAGAAGAAAATGCAGTTCCAATTCAAATTAGGTAATTTCAAGAAGATATAACTCATTGCTAGGCAAGAGATCCATTGCAAGTACATTAGTTCAAATGGACCTTGTACAGAAAATCATTGTATTTCAAGAGGGTTTTTTTGTGATAGACTTTCTTGTTATCTGCAGGTGCTGTTATTGGTATATAAGTGCTATCTGTAATTCCTGCTACATGGAGAATCTGCCTATCATACAGAAGTCTTCTCAGATTTGCTGTTGTTGATGTGACCTTGGGAGAAACACAGTTAAATTATCAGTAGGAGAGTGTTTCCTGGACACACAAATCTGGAGGCATGACCTGAATGACCGTGTACTCCAGTGATCCCCAACTGACCGATGGGCTTCTTGGGACTGTTGCAGTAGGCACAATTTAGAGCTGTACTAGTTTGCTCCTGGGGACTAGACTATGGCCTGGAAGGCTTAGGAGCTGGCAGCAGCAAAGGTTGCTTTTAGTTGATGATCCATGGTCTGAGATTTGAGTTTGTGATGAAACATGAAACCAGAAGCAATTTGGATTTTGTAATAAAGGTTTCTCTAGGGTTACCATATTTCCACAAACAAAAAAGAGGACACTGGGGGGGGGGGGGGAGAGAAGCCCCGCCCTAGCCCCGCCCCATCCACTCCCTCCCACTTCCCACCCCCTGACTGCTCCCCTCAGAACCCCAACCCCCCCTGCTTCTTGTCCTCTGACTGCCCCCTGCTGAGAACCCCCTACCCTAACTGCCCCCCCCCCCAGGACCCTACCTGTCCCCTGACTGCCCTGACCCTTATCCACTCGCATGGGTGGCAGGGTTGTAGAAATTTTGGTGGTGCCCAGAACCCCCCACCCCACCTGCCTAAGGCTCTGGGAGGGGGTTTGGGTGGGGGGAGGAGGTCTGGGGTGCAGGTCCTGGGCTGGGGATTAGGGTGCAGGAGGGGTGCAGGTTCTGGGATAGAGTTTGGGTGCTGGGTGCAGGCTCCGGGCTGGGGCAGGGGGTGGGTGTGCAGGAGGGGGTGAGGGGTGCAGGCTCTGGGATGGAGTTTGGGGGTGAGAGGCGGTGCAAAGGGAGGGGGTGCAGGCTTTGGGAGGAAGTTTGAGGGCAGGAGGGGGTGTGTGGGAAGGGGGGAGGGGGATTGGGAGGGAGTTTGGGGATAGGAGGGGATGCAGGGGTGAGGGCTGTGGGTCTGGGGATGAGGGGTTCATGATGCAGGAGGGGGCTCAGGGATGGAGCAGAGGATTAGGGTGTGTGGGGATGAGGGCTGGGGCTGGGGGGTTTGGGGTGTTGGAGAAGCTCAGGGCTAGGGTGGAAGGGCAGGGTAAGGGCAGCCTGTCTTCCCATTAGTGGATGGGGGACGCTAGGACCCGGGGGCAGCAGACAGCAGTTGCTGCTGGCTCTGGCAGTACACCCAGACAAGGGAGAGGCAGACAGGGATGGGGGGGACCCATGGAGGGGGGGGGATGTGCGGAGGGGGGGTGGCAGGTGGAGGCTGGGGACCCATCCAACACTCCCCCGCTCCCTCACTGCCCACCCCCACTCCTCTTACCATTCTGGCTCCACGTGGGTCGGTTTGTGTGTTACACAGGGCTGCAGACAGAGGGAGGGGGGAGCAGGGGAGGGCTCTGGCTGCTGGAGGCCAATGGGAGTGGGTCAATCGGCCTAGCCGCCCAATCAGCAGCCACACTCTGCATGGAAGGGAGGGAGGGAGAAAACCTCCCCGGACATTTTAACCATGTTACCAATTCCTCCCGGACGGCTATTTACAGACGCAAAATCCGGACATGTCCGGGGAAATACGGACGGATGGTAACCCTAGGTTTCTCACAGATTTCACCCTTGACTTCTAACTGTCATTAGGTATTGCAGTGCAAAGTACTAGCTCAGTGTGCATGGGTCATGTCACCACCTACTGGACAGCTGGGTAAGAGTCCAGTCTGTGCTCTTCTAAATAACCGTTCTGGATTCTATTCACACTCAGGACCCATATATGTGTGTATAAAGATTGGCACCTAACCTTTGGATAGGAACATCTGTGAACCTCAGATGCTAAGGAGGAAACTCTCTTGAAGGGAGTTACTGGCTCAGTGTGTGCAATCATATTGCCACAAGTGACTAGCTCACAGAAAGAACACGAGATTACAGCTGAGTAAGGGAAATTCTCCTTTGGCTCAAATTGTATTCATTTATTTATTTTGGAATTTATACTAAAATAGATACAAATGATAGGAGGCTGTGTTTTTACCCTGCTATTGCATGTCTGTGATTTAGCTGATGACCAAAGTGTCTGTATGCTTGTAGTCCATTACATATGGAGGGGGAGGGATAGCTCAGTGGTTTGAGCATTGGCCTGCTAAACCGAGGGTTATGAGTTCAATCCTTGAGGGGGCCACTTAGGGATCTGGGGCAAAATCAGTACTTGGTCCTGCTAGTGAAGGCAGGGGGCTGGACTTGATGACCTTTCAAGGTCCCTTCCAGTTCTAGGAGATAGGATATCTCCATTTATTTATTTATATGTCAGTATACTGTAAGAACATGCACTCTCTCACAGAAGTGTTGTGAGGCTTAATTGAATAATATTTTTAAAATATCTTGAAGTCCTTTGATGGAAGGCTTTATGTTGTTGTTATTTGTTTGATGCAAATGTGTTCTCCAAAGTACACCTGTAACCATATTATAAATCATTATTTTAATATATTTTGTTAAGTGTGGTAAGATTTACATCTAGAATGTCTTTTTTTGTTATTTTTCTACTCTTTGTGCTTGAGGCATTTCTAGCAAACGAAAAGATCTTCACATGCATAGACAAGTCGCACTCTGGCTGTCTGTAGAGGAATGATTTAGAATAAAGAGAACATCATTTTTAATGCACTACAATAAGTAAAGATTTTACTGTGAATTAATAGAATTAATATTTAATAAAATCCCAGTCTTATTTTGTTTGTGTAACATCTGTCTCTTATTATCATTTTTGTCCATCCTTCAATTCTGTTGCCATTCAAAATGAGTAAAAGTAATTTTTTTCTTACAAATCCTGCAATTGGGCAAAGTGCTTCTCTTTTACAAACCTCTCAAAATTCAGGATATACAGAGAGAGAGAGAGAGAGAGAGAGAGAGAGAGAGTTCTTGAAACATTAAAATGACAATTGGCTTATCTGGTCTTTTGTGGCACTATACAAAATGATACAGGATTTCGGATATCAAAATCAGCAATACAGATTGCCTTTAAAAATACAGAATGTGTTGCTTATGTCAGGAAACAATGTCTCACAAATAACAGAAAGCACCTTTTGTTCTTTAGTTAATTAGCTCATTATACTGTAGGTACATAATTCTTTCTAAAAAAGCAAACACATCTGAACAGGAATCACGAAAAAGTTATGGATGATAAATTCAGGCAGTGTAAAAATGTTAAAGATGTCGACTTTTCATGAAAGATGTATGTGGTAGCATGAAAGAATTTAAGCTTGTGGAACCAATGCTGGTGTAATGTTTTAATTCCTATCAGTTAAAAAGACGTTCTATTGTTTGTAAATAAAAAGGAAATATTTCACTGAGGCACTTCCATCTGTTACCTGAACAATGAATGAAGTCATGCAGTTAATCACAGCATTTTCTAAAAAAGGATTTAAACTTGAAGCTCGGCTCTTATATCCCCATGCAGTTATAAAACACTTACCCACCAAGAACAACTATTTCTGACTGTCAGTGTTGTGCTTTAATTCCAGTATGGGCTAGTTCAGAACTCAAAGACATGGATTTCCTACTGAGTGCTGAGATCTGCTGCCAGGAATGGCTGCTTTCCAAGGAAATGTGCTACCTTTTCAAGATAAGTGTTTTCGGGTGAAAGAATGTCTTCACTGCTGAATATGTTTGCTTGCGACATTTTTAGCAATATGTAATCTTCCAAATATTTAATTTAAGCAAGCTATCCAACATAAAAATAATGGGGAAAGAAAAACCTTAAAGCTAGCTTGATGGCTCAGAACTCTAATCCTTTCTAGTGCTAGTGGTGTGCTCTGCTGAGGACTGTGATTCCAATCAGTGCTCTCAAAGCTGGGAAACAGACTAGCAGGACTAGCACTGCAAGGCAAGTTTCAAGTTAGGTCGCTCAATAAAAAGGCTTTCTTTTTTTTAATTACAGATATTGCTTTTCCCTAGGGAAGGAATTCTGGAACAATACTGGTGCATACTGGGAAATGTTAGGTCATATATTTATCTACATAGCCCATCATGGACTAGTGAATAGGCTATTTTGAAGCATAATGGATAGTGACTTTTTTTTTTGTGCTGTTGTGTTTACTCATCTGATCTAAGCAACCCTGATGGTGATGTAAAGTCAGGAAAAATGTTACATTCATTGTGGAGAATTCCTGAGGAAAACTGAAAAAATGTTCAAAGGCAAATAGCAGTTTCAAGGATGTCTTTGACACGCCATACCGCTTCACAGAGTGCAGGGCTGCTGCAGTGAAAAGATTGCCTATGTGATGTGTACCTGAAATTAGTAAGTGGAGGAAATTGCTTCCTTTAAGTAAGAAAAAAATGTTTGTATGGAAACTTTAAACCACAAACCACTGACATAGATGCTAGTATAGGATTATCTTTTAAAACATGCATACAATTTAAAATGATATAATTACATTGTGTTTGAAACACCGACATTTCATATATTAATGCCATGCATATATAAGAGGGGCATGGGCACTATTCAATATACAAAAAATATACAAAGTTCTTTTTACTGTTGGAAGCGAATCTCAATTCCAACCCTAAAAAGGAAGCACCCTCTGCTGGCTCCTTCAAGATATTACTTTATTTCTTTGAAACATGGCAGCTATAAACTGTAAGCTAAATTGCTCTGAATTAGGTTCCTGAGGTTCATTTCTGATCAATAGAGATCAGTTTGTTAATCTGAGTGGTACTTCTTGCGGCTAATTGAGCAAAAATTATTCTTAACTCATTCAATTTAAGGTAATGATGGTGATACTAAGACAGGATCAAAAAGGTGTCACATATTACCTTTAAATTAATATTGAGGTTCTGTGCAAGCAGATAATGCAATCTACGCTTAAATTTTTTTGCTGAAAATTTAAACCAAATACTGGCTATTTTTGAATTGATATGTAAAACATGTAATCCTGGGACAGAGAGACAGGAAAGTTTTAGAACTAATCTAACTATATGTATTTGAGATAGGGAAAATGTACTGGGACAAAAGTAGGTCCATCAAAATAGGGGGATGGGGATGGTGGAGGTGCTCCCTGATTTCTAGAAAGTGAGAATTGATACATTAAATGTCCTTTTTACTGTTAAAATATTGAAAGTACAACATGCCCACCCCATAAATTTCTGCCAGCTTATGTTACTCAATAAAATATTATTTTTGATGTTTCTTTCCTTTTTTTTATAAGTTAAAAAAATAAAAATCAAGTAGTTTTTTTTTTCAAAATATCCATATGATCTGCTCTAGCAGATTGTGCTAGTCAGTGTCTTGATCAAAAAAGGGGCAACTGAAAGTGATATATCTTTAGTACAATGTATGTATTCCTCTCAAAGGCCTGGTCTACACTGAATTTAATTCGGATTTAGCAGCATTACATTGAATTAACCCTGCACCCGTCCACCCAACAAAGCCATTTATTTTGAAATAAAGGGCTCTTAAAATCGATTTCTGTACTCCACCCCAACAAGCGGAGTAGCACCAAAATCGATATTGTCATTTCGAATTAGGGTTAGTGTGGCTGCAATTTGATGGTATTGGCCTCCGGGAGCTATCCCACAGTGCACCATTGTGACCGCTCTGGACAGCAATCTGAACTCGGATGCACTGGCCAGGTAGACAGGAAAAGCCCCGCGAATATTTGAATTTCATTTCCTGTTTGCCTAGCACAGGAGAGCACAGGTGACCACAGAGAGCTCATCAGCACAGGTAACCATGCAGGCCGATAATCGAAAAAGAGCACCAGCATGGACCGTACGGGAGGTACTGGATCTGATCTGATCGATATATGGAGAGAGGATTCAGTGCTAGCAGAACTTTGTTCAAAAAGACGAAATGCCAAAACTTTTGAAAAAATCTCCAAGGGCATGATGGAGAGAGGCCACAATAGGGACTCAGATCAGTGCCGCGTGAAAGTCAAGGAGCTCAGACAAGCCTATCAAAAAACAAAGGAGGCAAACGGTCACTCCGAGTCAGAGCCACGGACATGCCGCTTATACGCTGAGCTGCATGCATTTCTAGGGGGGGCCGCCACCACTACCCCACCTCTGACTGTGGATTCCGAGGTGGGGGTAATCTCATCAGCTACACCTGAGGATTCTGCGGAAGGGGAGGAGGAGGAGGACGAGCTTGCAGAGAGCACACAACACTCCGTTCTCCCCAACAGTCAGGATCTTTTTCTCAGCCTGACTGAAGTACCCTCCCAAGCCAGTATCCAACACCATAACCCAACGGAAGGGACCTCAGGTGAGTTTACCTTTTAAAATATAAAACTTGTTTTAAAAGCAAGCATTTTTTAATGATTACTTTGCCCTGAGGACTTGGGATGCATTCACGGCCAGTACAGCTACTGGAAAAGTCTGTTAACGTGTCTGGGGATGGAGCAGAAATCCTCCAGGGACAGCTCCATGAAGCTCTCCTGGAGGTACTCCAAAAGCCTTGCCACAAGGTTTCTGGGCAGTGCAGCCTTATTCCGTCCTCCATGGTAGGACACTTGACCACACCATGCTAGTAGCAAGTAAACTGGTATCATTGCATGACAAAGCCTGGCAGCCTATGGTCCCGGTGTTTGCTGGCATTCAAGCAACATCTGTTCTTTATCTCGCTGTGTAATCCTCAGGAGAGTGATATCGCTCATGGTAACCTGGTTGAAATACGGGAATTTAAGTAAGGGGACAGAGGTGGCCGTTCCTACTGGGCTGTTTGCCTGTGGCTGAAAAGAAATCCTTCCCTGCAGTTAGCCAAGCGCGGGGGGGGGTGGGTGGGAATTGGCCCTGAGCTTTTCACGTTTGGCTAGCAGGGATCTTCCCTGATACCAGCCACGCGGTGGGGGGAGGGGTACAGCGATCATCCCAGATAATTCATGGCGGGAGAGGGGTGTGGGGGGTTAGTTTGGTTTCTGCAGGGATCTTCCCTGATACCAGCCACGCGGTGCGGGGAGGGATAAAGCGATCATCCTAGAGAACTGGATGGGGGGGCGGTTAGTTTGTTTTCTGCTGCTGAAGGTTAACAGGAAAACCACAGCAGTCAACGGGCTTTGCTTGGTATGTGGGAAAGGAAGGCGCAGAAGCCGAAAGACAATGGCTTACTTACCATGGCCGCATGCAAGCTGAATTCTCTTGCCCAGACCTGCGTCTGTGATCTCTAACACCAAAGCCACAGGCACTCAATATTAAGATGGAAAATGCGACCTTGTACTGAAATCACATGTGCTATGTAATGTGAATCGTGTTGTTCACCATGAAAGAGTATAAGCATTGTTCTGTAAAATGTATCATTTGAAAAACTTCTCTCCTTTTTTTCAACCCTCCCTCCAGCAGCTGCAAATTTTTCAAGCCTCCCTCCTCCGTCCCGAAGGCTATCTCAGATAAGGCGATGGAGAAAGAGGACGCGAGACGAGATATTCTTGGAAATAATGGAATGCACCCGCAATGAAAGAGCTCATTTGAATGATTGGAAGGACGCGGTATCTAAATACAGGAAAGATGCCAGTGAACGTGAGGTCATGAGGGACGCTCGAGATGAGAGGTGGCAGGCTGCAACACTGGGGCTGCTGCGTGATCAAACGGACATGCTCCAGCATCTGGTGGAGCTTCAGGAACGGCAGCAGGATAACAGACTGCCGCTATAGCCGCTGTATTTTCAGTGGCCTTTTACTTCCCTCCTATCCTCCTCCCAAACCTCACCCAGGTTACCTTGTCAGTTCTCTCCCTATGTTTATAATCAATTAATAAAGAATACATAATTTTTAAATGATAGTGACTTTATTTCCTTTAAAAGCAAGCTGTGATTTAAGGGGGGAGGGTGGTTTGCTTACAGGGAATGAGTCAATCAAGGGGGCGGGTTTTCAACAAACAGAACTTTCACACCATAGCCTGGCCAGTCATGAAACTGGTTTTCAAAGCTTCTCTGATGCGCAGCGCTTCCTGGTGTGATCTTCTAATTGCCCTGGTGTCTGGCTGCGCATAATCAGCAGCCAGGCGATTTGCCTCAGCCTCCCACCCCGCCATAAAGGTCTCCCCCTTACTCTCACAGAGATTGTGGAGCACACAGCAAGCAGCAATAACAATGAGGATATTGGTTTGGCTGAGGACTGAGCGAGTCAGTAACGAGCGTCAGCGACCTTTTAAACGGCCAAATGCACATTCTACCACCATTCTGCACTTGCTCAGCCTGTAGTTGAACATCTCCTGACTCCTGTCCAGGCTGCCTGTGTATGGCTTCATAAGCCATGGTATTAAGGGGTAGGCTGGGTCCCCAAGGATAACTATAGGCATTTCAACATCCCCAACAGTTATTTTCTGGTTCGGGAAGTAAGTCCCTTGCTGCAGCCGTTTAAACAGATTAGTGTTCCTGAAGACGCGAGCGTCAAGAACCCTTCCCGGCCAGCCCACGTTGATGTTGGTGAAACGTCCCTTGTGATCCACACGTGCTTGCAGCACCATTGAAAAGTACCCCTTGCGGTTTATGTACTGGATACCCTGGTGCTCCGGTGCCAAGATAGGGATATGGGTTCCATCTATCGCCCCACCACAGTTAGGGAATCCCATTGCAGCAAAGCCATCCACTATGACCTGCACATTTCCCAGAGTCACTACCTTTCGTAGCAGCAGCTCAGTGATTGCTTTGGCTACTTGCATCACAGCAGCCCCCACAGTTGATTTGCCCACTCCAAATTGATTCCCGACTGACTGGTAGCTGTCTGGCGTTGCAATCTTCCACAGGGCTATCGCCACTCGCTTCTCAACTGTGAGGGCTGCTCTCATCTTGGAATTCTGGCGCTTCAGGGCAGGGGAAAGCAAGTCACAAAGTTCCATGAAAGTGCCCTTACGCATGCGAAAGTTTTGCAGCCACTGGGAATCGTCCCACACCTGCAACACTATGCGGTCCCACCAGTCTGTGCTTGTTTCCCGGGCCCAGAATCGGCGTTCCACGGCTATAACCTGCCCCATTAACAGCATGATCTCCAAAGCACCGGGGCCCACGGTTTGACAGAATTCCATGTCCATGTCCTCATCACTCTCGTTGCCGCCGCGCTGCCGTAGCCTACTCCTCGCCACCTGGTTTTGCAGGTTCTGGTTCAGCATAAACTGCACGATAACACGCAAGGTGTTTACAATGTTCATGACTGCTGTCTTGAGCTGAGCGGGCTCCATGCTTTCCGTGGTATGGCGTCTGCACTGTTCACCCAGGAAAAAGGGGCGAAATGGTTGTCTGCCGTTGCTTCCCTCGAGAGGGGGGAGGATGTACCCAGAACCACCCGCGACAATGTTTTTGGCCCCATCAGGCATTGGGATCTCAACCCAGAATTCCAATGGGCAGAGGAGACTGTGGGAACTATGGGATAGCTATGGGATAACTACCCACAGTGCAACGCTTTGGAAATCGACGCTAACCCCGGTACATGGACGCACACCGCCGAATTAACGTGCTTAGTGTGTCCGCATACATTCAACTTTATACAATCTGTTTCCAAAATTCGAATTATATAAATTCGGATTAATCCCGTAGTGTAGACATACGCTAAGAGCTGAAATGTGCAAAGGCTGTCCCATGCCTTCGTAGTTCAACGTTTGCCAACTCTGACCTTCTCATTTGGTTTAAACTTCCTCAAATAGTGATTAATTACACAGTACTACATGGTAATATATATTTTTCACTTGTGCCCAAAATGAGGATTTTAGGGCCTTGATGTAGCAAAGCATGTGCTTAATTTTAAGAACATGAGCTGAATTTGGGGCCTTAAGTAGTAGAATATACTCAACCCATTTTCCAAAGTGATTCCACCTGTTCAGCATGGCTTTGAGGAATATAGTATTTTAAAGTTTTGTCAACATCCCCACTGAGCTGCTCTCATAATTGAGGGAGTCCACCAGTTGGTCACACAGCGATACATTAAGATTCTGAATTTGATGGACTAGATGGTAGTTTGGTTGGTTGTACTTTTTTGGGGGGTGGAGAGGTGGGTTTGCTAGTGTAAAGCCAAGTGAGGGATTTCTTTTAGGAATTGGCAGCCGTTTCCCCCATTTTCATGCAATGTTTTAATACATATACCTATGTGCAATGGCACTGAACACAGCTTTCAGCATTGCAGGATGCTGTACTGTGGCAGAACTAAGTGAAGAGAGGGATTTAATAGTTAAGGCAATTTTAATAATTATTTTTAAAAATGGAAAACAACCTAATATTTTAGAAAACTAATCTGAATATAACTTGTTAGCATGTCAGTCCTGGACAACAAACCCAGATTGATCTAGCTGCCATAACTATAATCTCTAGCCGCCACTCGATGTTGCATGAGTATTGTGCAACATCGAGTGGCAGTTAGAGATTATAGATTATGAAGTTAACTTCATACACCTTGGAGTTCAAAATTACAGTTAATGTATGCATGACTGATTTGAAAAGAAGGAATGTGTATGTTAATAAAAGTGTTGCAAATAGCTTAATGAGTAGAACTGGGCCAACTGGCAATGCAATTCAGAAATAGAATTTTTTTATTTTCTACACACACTGAAAGATAATCTCTGAGGATTTTTAGGCTCAAATTCTGCCAGTCTCCTGTAGAGAAATAACTACTTTTGTAGCATATTTTCTGTGGCGAAATTCCAGGCCATTCCAGACCATTTCACTTTCAGTTTTATGATAGGCCTTTATTTAACATGTTTTTTCTTTCCTTTCATTGTGTGTTAGGTTTTTCTAAAACATTGCACCTTTGCAGCGTTTATATCCCCAAAGCTTTACAGAGTAATTCTAATAGAGTTGTTGGATAGCACAAGGAGAGAACTTAATAGAAGGCAAGGGAAGAAAAAACTGTTTTCAGATGAATTTGGGAATGAGATGGAGAATTGATAAAGTGGAAGGTACTGGAAGGCAGTTCCAGATGACAGGAACTGCAGAAGAAAAGACTCTCATGTCAACAGTGGGAGTTTCTTTGGAGGGCAGGCAGATTAGAAGTGGTGAGTGGAGACTCTTTGAAATGTAAGATCTGAAAAAAAGTAGTACCCCAGTATTATAAATGCATGTGTTTTGGAAGTCACGTAAACTCCCATTCTGTTACCTTGGAACCACTTCACCCATGAAGAGACTCCATGTGAGTTCAAGGGTCCACATTAGTATCTCTGTTTAAAGACTCTGGGCTAACAGCTCTTTCTAAGTCATTTTGGGCTGATGCATAAATACATCACAATGTCCATTTCTCCTTGCAGTGGTTCAAAAGATGCTATTGTGTGGCTAGATCTTTGGGTAAATTTAAGGATATAAACTATAGAGACATTTTGGTTCTTATACTGCACCCATCACCTTGGTGTCTGACCATAGGTGCTGACACCCTGAAGTACCCATAGAAAAAAATTAGCTGGTCTTAGCACCCCCTGGCAGCCAAGCTCCCCTCCTCTCCCCCCACTCTTGCCCGTCTGTGGCCCCCGCCAATCAACTCCTTCCTATCCCTCCTAGCGCTTCCTGCAAGCCATGGAACAGCTGTTCTGCAGTGTGCAGCAGGCGCACTCAGGGGAGGGGGCGGAAAGAGATGGAGCAGGGGCAGAGTGGGGGTGGGAAGAGGTGGGGCTGTGTTGGGCTTGGGGGAAGGGGTGCAGTTGGTGTGGTGCCTGGGGCTGAGCAGGGATTGAGCAGCTCTGGGGAAAATTGGAAGCTGGCACAGGTGTCTCTGACTACATAGAATGCATGTTTTCCTAAGAAACAATAGTAGAACTTTTGAAGCACATGGAGGTCTGCTGTGTAAAATTATTTCTTTGTCTTTGATTAAAAACAGTGGTGCCTAGGCTTCCTTCCACTTAGTGGTGGGGAGAGGATAAAATCAAATAGAAAGTCATGGTGGATCCATGTAGAGGGGGATGGTGGCTAAGTGGGGCTCTCCCTTGTGCCCTGTTTAGTCATCTTTTCCCTCTGCAAAATAAGTGGGCAGGCCCAGGGGTCGGAGCAAGATCACACTAAGCACTATGCTCCCTGCAGCAAATGCAGCTGAGCCATGAGAAAAGTCTGTGGAGAATTAATGTAGCCTGAGGCGGGATTAATTCAAGATGTGCACACTATGACTCTCTTCTGCAAAGTCACAGTGCAGCGAAGGGCCTGTAGCCAACAGCTGTGGGTTCTCATATCACACTGTGGATATCCAGGATATCTGAGCACTTCCAATAGTAACTATTATCACCCCACTGCAGATTGCAAAACTGAGGCAGAGAGGTAAGTGACTTGAGCAAGATCACACAATAAATCAGTGTAAGAGCTTGGATTAAAACTCAAGAATTCCAGGCTCCCAGTCCTAAACTCAACCCACTAGACAATGCTTCCCTTGCAGAATCACACCAGCTGAAGAAAAGGAAAATAAAAAAATGCTAAACCACTCACTTGTAATTCCCCCCCCCCTCTTGCTATGCTATTACTTTAAAATAGCTAAGAGGATTTTTCTACACATTTAATTTAAAAAAAGTGATGCCAGACTATGATCAAGTAGGACTTTAAAAAACTCATTTGTATTCTGGGGGGGGGGGGGGGAAGGAGTTTATAATAGAAATGCTGAACATGTGGCAACAGTGTATTATGGTATTATTGAGGATGGCCTATGAGTCTAATCATATCACCTTCATTTTGCAATTAAACATGCTCGCATTAAGACTTCTTTATGCTTGTCCAATGGGACAATGGGAGCTGTGGAGCCAGTGCTCAGGGCAGGGCAGGGGCAGTGCACAGAGCTGCCTAGCTGTGCCTCCTCCTAGGAGCAGCAGGGACATGTCGCCACTTGCAGGGAGCCACCTGAGGTGAACCCTGCACAGATCCGGCACCCCGCACCTCCTCCCGCACCCAAACTCCCTGTCAGAGCCCGGGCCCCGCACCCCCTCCCATGCCCCAACCCCCAGCCTTGAGCCCCCTCCCAAACCCAAACTCCCTCCCTCTTAGTTAATTGGATTTTTTTACTTACTGGCACCCCTCCATTCTCCCAACATTCCAGATAACGTATTACTGTATTATGCATGTACGGAGGATACAGTTTATAGAATTCAGCAAGGAAAAGAATGAGTTCTAGACCAATTTCTTTCCGATGTTCAAGTATTAAGATTTCAAGGGGACCCAGCTGATTGTTCTTGTTTGAATCAGCTATCATATTAGCCCTGTGGAATCCTCATGAACTTTATATGATCTAATGTCATAGTGACATGTTTCCGTATTTGCTTTGAACATTCTCCCCGTATAAAATACTTGTGTCTCCTACAGATATCTTATGATTTGATAAAAAGGCACCAGCTTTTAGAGTTGGGGGCATTTTCCTTCCCCAAGCAACCAAGATTTCTATTGAACAGTATGGACTACTGGACATTATCTGTTCCCCTGCTTCCACCGTCCAACGCCAAACAAATGTTCTAATGTTGTCCTTGAAATCCCGACAAGTGGAAGCCATCAGAAAGAATGAGGTAGAGCTCCAAGGATGGTAAAAATCTTCACAAGAGGACCTTATTAACATTGCTCCTACACCTTAAGGTCGGAAATTATACCTTCTGATGCAGTACAGATTTCTGCAGATCATTTCCAGAGATATAAGTAAGGAACCCCCGTTAAAAAGAGGAGTACTACTTGGCAAAATCTCTCAAGAGAACCAGAGCCTTTTCAGAGTAATGAAGAAATGTCAGTGGAAGTTGATGGTGCGTGTGTGTATGTGCATGCATGTTGTGGGGAGGGGGAGAAAGGATGTAGGCAGACTCTAGAATTTTTACATTTCAAATGTCTTTTGGAAATCACTTGTGTACTCTAAAACACAATCCCTAACTCTTCCC
The DNA here is from genome assembly GCF_011386835.1 of Chrysemys picta bellii. Lineage (NCBI taxonomy): Eukaryota > Metazoa > Chordata > Testudines > Emydidae > Chrysemys > Chrysemys picta. The sequence goes on along the minus strand of NC_088791.1, from coordinate 49,195,391 downwards.
ATGCTATTAAAAATGGTCTGCGTACAAAGCTGTAAAAAAAAATTGATTTGGCAATAGCTGTTTTTAAGTGGTTGCTGGCTTCAAGGAAGCACTAGCTCCCTTGGCTCTAGGTCCAGTGTGAAGGGGAGGATGTTTATCTGTTATGTATGTGGTAGGCTGATAGTAAAATGGAATATGTTCTTCTCTGACATTTGTCTCTGTATTAATCTCACTGTCAGGGCCACATATTGAGGATAGTAGGTAATGTTTGGGCTGCATGTTATCACCATCACTGTTTGCTGTGCCATCAGCTAGAAGTTTAAATAGGCTTATGTAAGGTCTGATCTGAAGCCCATTCAAATTCATGGAAAGATTTCCAATAATTTGAATGGACTTTGGCTCAGGCCCATAACCCACTTCCTCATAACCACTACCACATTAATCCCAGACAACGTGAGTCTGTAACACAATGCAATTTCTTACAGCATCTTTCTGATATTTCAACAGAATTTATAACTACTGTACATATAGCCTGATATATATTTTGCACTTTGCATATTGAAAACATTGTGCACATACTATCTAATTAATCCTTACAACAGTCCTGGAGGTATTATCGTTATATTACAAATGATGAATATGAGGCAAAACCACTCACTGGCTTACCTAAGACCATAGAGTACGTCTGAGATGGATTTAGAATCCAGGAGTTCCTGGCTCCCTGTCCATTCCTCAAATCATTAGAACACCCTTTCTCCCAGGATGTATTTACAGTAAGACCACAAGCCTATAAACTGTAAACAATAAAATAATAATATGATTATGAAACCATTTCTTTATATATATATAACAGATTATCTATCTATGTGTGTGTGTATATATATATATATATATATAGCATGTAAGGTTGAATAACTTTTAGTTAGTTATATTTTCTTCAAAGTAATCACACTGTTTGCAAGGTGTTTTTAAAAAAAAATATTGAAGGAAAAGAAATAATCTGCAGTGGAAATATTTTCAAAATCAGGAAAGTTTCTGCAAGAGCTTAATTTTTACTTGAAGAAAAACTATGCTTCCAAAACAGAACAATCCAAAGAGCTTCATCCTAATTTTTGTTGTTCCACAGCATGCTGCCTGCCTCACTGAATGTTCAGCTTCTGCTAGCATACCATGTGGTGTTCTACCAGCTGCTGAACAGTTGCTTGCAACAGACAGCTGCCGAGAGTCACATATGAGTGATGTTTATAAAAACGACAGTGTAACGTGACTGATATCTCCCGCTTCCCATTATTAGGTATTCTTTCCTGTGTGCCTGCTCTGCAAAATGGAAATAATACTGGAATATATTATGCTGCATTTTTTTGATGTTGTTGCTTTGGCTTTTTCAAATTTGGCTGAAAAGTTAAAGAGCTGATTGAATGTACTTCTTTGTGACCTACAGGGTTATGATGATGTCCCTTTTGCATTGTCCACTTGATATTTCAGGGATTAGAACATGATTTGCACTGAAGACCTCTAATGCACCATTTGATGTTTTGTAATTGTCTCCAATGGTCCCGCTTTATAGGAGTATCTTTGACAGCCAAGCTTGTCAAGTGTTATAGTAATGAGGGTTGTTATAAAGGGGAGTTGAAAGCAATGGTGCATTAGTAGCTGTTGTCAAAGAGTCTTATGAAGAGGGAGTGAATTATTTTAAATTATTAATTTTGCATTATATTTATTGCTAAGTAGTTTCTGATGTGTTGAAGTAACATTTTTATACAATAAGTTAATTGTCTCTTCTTTACATTTATTAGTACTCATCCTGGTAATTTTTCTCATTTAACGATGGCTTAACTCAAGGCAGTAATAAATTGCCTTATGTGGAAAGAACTTTGCAGCATGCCGCAACTTGATTATTCACACTTCAAAGCAACCCTAAGACAAACTGTAAATAAGGACTAGGCATAAAAATATAGCAGCACCTGGGAATACTCTGCACACTGCCAATAGAACAGAATCCAAGCCCTGGCAAACGGCCAACCACTGGGGCTAAATCTGGAAGGGCTTAATATATACTGAAGAATTGATCCACTTGGAAACAAACTATGTGGGTGTACTTAACTCCTTGTCATATACTGTACTCATTTTACTACTTTGACTATAAAATAGATCTTGTCATCATGTAATAGACCAGAACCTACCATGGCTGGAGCGCTATAATAAAATTCTGAAATTATAAGAAGTACTCACACTTATCACGAAACTTTCCAGGTTTGTTGTTGTTGTTTTTTTAACATACAGCTTCCTATGGACATTAAGATGGCAGAAAACAGTTCTGAAATCGTTTTAGAAAAGTGGAGATACTGTAATGCAGGCTGGGAGAGATAATTGGGTGAGTACTAATAATTCTGAGTCATATAAAAGCACTGGATAAGTCATCTGTAGAAGTTGCCATAGCTATACAACAAAACATGAGGGTTCTGTTTATACATGGACAAATTAGCTATTTCCTGTGAACTTTAACAATAGTTATTTTTACAGGTTGCCCTTAAAACAATTTTCAGCTGTTAACATTTTACGTAAAGCATAGACACATAGGCTAGTGCCATTTGAAATTGAAACGACTGACTTAAGACAGACAACAGAACACATGTATATTTTAGAATATGAAACAAGAAAAAGTCTAGAGCTTTTCAGTAAGATAGCTGAGCAATAAAATTTTGAGACACAAAAGCTTTCTCAGTCAAAGGGATCTGTAAAAAGTAATTATTAAGTGCAACATGAAATGTAGATTTCTATTAGGTTTGCTCTATATCCCAGTTTCTCTTTCCCTTCAGTATATATTTCTCTATTGTTGCAAGTTTCACCAGGGAAATACCAGCTTCAAATTTATCCCTAAGCTAAAACCTATAAATGATTGACAAAATATTAGGAAACTTGAAAACTGGGTTAAATATAAATTCTCTTGCTATTGGGGGCATATTCTTTACTCAGTGAGCATCTGCAACTCCCATTCATATGCAGTAAGGAGAGAATATTCTCCAAATAATTTTTTTAGCTAAAACCCCTTTGTAGTTCCAGGAAGCACGCACGACAACGTCTTAGTTTCTATGAGTGAATGCAGACATTTGTAGGGTTTTCATTGGATCTTGATTTTCTCCCATTAAACTGAGCCTCTAAACCTCCCCCCGCCCCCACCAATACATTTTCATTCAAGCTCCTGCTGTGTTTTAATTGTTGGCATATGTATATATTTAATCACACAAGTAGGAAATACAAATGAAATGATCAGTAAATCCTTTTACTTCTGCAAACTATGCTAATAACATAGCCAATTATATTAATAACCAAATGTGCCTCAATGGTGCTTTCTCTGGAAAAAATATCTGTCCCATTAACAGGTTTGCCCCGATTATTGCCTCACTGGACCTTCCCCAGGAGAAGCAGGTCATTAATTTATCATCTGTAAATCTCTCTTGACCATACTATGTTTTACTTGTTAGCCCTTTCCATTGTGTGGGCCATTTAGTCATAGTCATGGGACAACCTTCCAATAAGTACTCCTGGGACTTGCTAACCACTGAATACGTGGAATACCAGATACTTCCTGAATGAGTTCTAAAAGAATTAATACTAGCTGCACCCACCCATTTAAACTAATGACCACCTGTTCATTAACTGGTGGTCTGGTGTTCAGCCCTTTTGAAAATCACGTGAGTTTTTAGTGAGGCATTTCAGGCCTAAATATTTGGCATAGCCATCTGGGTTTGGAGGAGAATATGGAGTATATTGTAGCATAATGTATGAAGTGTATGCTGTAACACTGTGTGTTTTTCTATCCTCACTTTAAAACCCTCTTTGGGGTCTGAGGTGTATGCTTGTCCCCATTCTTATATCTAGTTATTGACTCTGGACACAGAGGGGTATTACATTTGTTTTATGACTAGTGACCACCAGACTAATGAAGAATTTAGACAAAAGAAGACAAAAATATGAGTGCTGTTAAAACCAGTCCTAGACCCTGCCTAGGCTGGAGACAATTGAGAGATAGTTACATATCATTATTGTAGATTTACTTATTTTCATTTGTGACATAAATGTTGCGAGAAGCCGTAGCGCTGTGTCATCTAGCACTGTACTGAGATATTCTTTCTATAAAAGCACACACATATGTTTTTTACTCACTCATTAGTTCATGCTCTCTGTGTGTATAGGTATATACAAATTTGATTTGGTGACTATGAAAGCTGTGGATGGAAAGTCCTAGAATTGGAAGTTCTCTGTTGTACAGCAGGGGCGGCTGCATCTGTTCAAGCTGCCCCATCCTGCTCTGGCAGTGTACCTCAACCCTGACCTTAAGGGACTATCTCCAGTGTTGAGAAGGTAGCTCTTTCTTCTTTGAGTGCTTGCTCATATCAATTCCAATTAGGTGTGTGCGCGCCGCGTGCATGATCGTCAGAAGATTTTTACCCTAGCAACACTCAGTGGGTTGGCTGAGGCGCCCCCTGGAGTGGCGCCCTTATGGCGCTGGATGTATGCCCCTGCCGACCCAGTGCCCCTTCAGTTCCTTCTTACCGCCCATGACGGTCGTTGGAACTGTGGAGCGTGGCTTATCTGATCTCCACTTCCCTAGCTCTTAGCTTGTTTATACCTGTAGATAGTTGTTACAGAGTAGTTGTTAGCAGTTTCTAGTTGTAGTTAGTAGTAGTTTTTGTAGTTAGTGTATATAGTAATTGGAGGTAAGGGGTTTCACCCCTTCCCTCCTTCCTGGTACCTGGACTCATGCCTAGGTCTCCGGGATTCAAACCGTGCTCGGCCTGCCTCAAGCCGATGCCTACGGGAGACCCCCACGACTCCTGTCTGAAGTGCCTGGGAGAATCCCATCAATCAGATAAGTGCCGCATTTGTAAGGCATTCAAGCCTCGGACAAAAAAGGAGCGGGACTTTCGTTTGAAGCAGCTCCTCATGGAAGCGGCACTTAGCCCGATGTACTCGGCCCCGTGCCAAGACCCGGCACTGTCGGTCCGAAGCGTGCCTCCCCACAGGAACAACCTGGCACCGGCAAAGACTCCCGGCACCGGATGTCTCCGGCACCGCTACCAGCACGGCACCGCTCACTGTCTCTGGGATCCAAGAAGCAGCACAAGCAACCTGCTGCTCCTGTACAGTTGCCGGCACTGCCTGTGACCCCCTTGGAGCAGCGTCTCATGCTGGACCACCCCGCGAAGGCTCCAACTCCGGCACCGTCAATTCCGGTGCCGCAAGTGCCGTTGAGTCCGGCGCACATAAGCTCCCTGGTGCGTACCGCGGTCGAGCTCGACCTGCTTTCCACCCCGGAGACTCTCCACTGCTCGCGACCTGATTGTGCTCACCGAGCCAGGACCGTTACAACCTTTGGTACCGCCGGTGCGGGCTGTTCCCTCGAAAGGGAAGCCCTCCATGATGCACCCTCCATTGCAGAGTGAGACGGGTCAGCACCGATCTTGATCTCGGTCCCAGTCCAGGTCATGGTCCCAATCCAGGCACTGGTCTCGTCCACGGCACCGCTCGCAGTCCTGGCACCGATCATCATATCGGCGCCGGTCACATTCGCGGCGCTGCTCCGCCTCACGAAGATCTTCTTCTTGGTACGGTCAGTACCGGTCCAGGTCCCGGCACCAATCCTGGTGCCGGTCTACTCAGAGCTGTTCCCGGCATCGCTCCAGCCGTAGATCTTCATCAAGGTCCAGGTCTGCCTCCCGGCACTGATACGACTGTCAGTCCCGGTTCAGGTCGCGGTACCGCTCGAGACTGCGGCGCCGATCTCCATCTCTGTGGTGCGGGCCAACAACACAGGACAGTGCAACCCAGCATGAGCAATCGGCTCCACCTTGGCCGTCCCACCCCAACTCGAGGTTGTCCCAAGCGGAGAATGGCTACCATGTCCATGACCAAGATGCAGATGGTGCTAGCCAATGGCACGACAAAGGGCAGGATCCTACTCAGGGACAGCTTTTACCAACTGCCTCTCCTATTTCCTCCCTGCGTGGTCCCGCATAACATCAGACTGCTGGGTCCTACACACGGTAGAAAGTGGATACCACCTTCAATTTGCTTTGTTCCCCCCTTTCTCCCCCTCCCTCCCCATCCCTCTTCAGGGACCCCTCTCATGAGGAACTCCTCCTACAGGAGGTGCAAACGCTCCGAACTATCTGGGCTATAGAGGAGGTTCCAAAAGAACTGAGGGGCAGGGGGGTTTACTCCCTTTACTTCCTAATCCCCAAGGCAAAGGGGGGGCTACGGCCCATTCTGGACCTGTGCGGACTCAACAAATTCATGGTAAAGTTGAAGTTTCGCATGGTTTCCCTGGGGATCATTATCCCTTCCCTGGATCCTGGAGACTGGTATGCCGCCCTCAATATGAAGGATGCATACTTCCACATAGTGATTTACTGGCTGCACAGGCGCTTCCTTTGCTTTGTGGTCAGCCAATAACACTTCCAATTTACCGTCCTCCCCTTCGGCCTATCCATGGCACCAAGGGTCTTTACAAAGCTCCGTCGACATCGGATCCAAGGGTGTCCATACCTTGACGACTGGCTCATTTGAGGTCGCTCCGAGCTCCAGGTGCAATCTCATGTTCGGTTCACCATGAGCTTGTTCAGACAGCTGGGCCTACTGCTCAATGTCGAAAAGTCCACTTTGCAGCCGACCCAAAGAGTAGACTTCATCAGAGCAGTCCTGGATTCAAATCTCGCCCGGGCATGCCTACCACATGCCCACTTCCAGTCCATGGCGAGCATTATCCACGGCCTCCAAAGCTTCCCGACTTCGACAGCATGCATGTACCTCAGTCTACTGGGACACATGGCGTCTTGCACCTTCGTGACCAGACATGCCAGACTACGCCTCCGTCCACTTCAGGCCTGGCTCTCATCGGTGTACCATCCAGGCCGGGACAATTTAGACACTGTGCTCACGGTACTGATGGAAGTCTTAACCTCCCTGGTTTGGTGGCTGAACCCCAATGCGGTATGTGGGGGGATGCCATTCCAGGCCCCACAGCCCTCCATAGTCCTAACCACGGATGCATCATCTCTGGGCTGGGACGCTCACCTTGCGGCCCTTCGCACACAGGGCCTTTGGTCCACACAAGAAATAACCCTGCACATCAACGCACAGGAACTGAGAGCAGTACGCCTGGCATGTCAGGTGTTCCGCGAACACCATCAGGGCCATTGTGTCGCAGTCTTCACAGACAACACAACGGCCATGTTTTACATCAACAAGCAAGGGGGAATGCGATCGTCCCGCCTCTGTCAGGAAGCCATTTGCCTGTGGGAATTCTGCATAGCCCACTCAATCGACCTGGTGGCATCGTTTCTCCTGGGAGTCCAAAACACCTTGGCAGATCGCCTCAGCAGGTCCTTTCTGGCTCATGAGTGGTCAATTCGCCAGGACGTTATCCATTCAGTTTTCCGGAAGTGGGGGGTTCCCCACATAGACCTTTTTGCCTCTCGCGAGAATCTGAAGTGCCAGGTGTTCTGCTCTCTCCAGGAGCACTCCCCAGGCTCCCTATCAGACGCCTTCCTGATGCTGTGGAAAGACCACCAGTTCTATGCCTTTCCTCCATTCCTGTTAGTCCACAAGGTCCTTCTCAAGTTACGCGGAGACAAGGCCCTCTTAATCTTGATCGCCCCGGCGTGGCCCAGGCAACATTGGTACACCACTCTCCTCGATCTGTCGGTGACCACACTAATTCCACTCCCGTTGTGGCCGGACCTGATCACTCAGGAGCACGGCCGACTGTGTCATCTGGACCTGCAATCCCTCCATCTCACAGCATGGATGCTGCATGGCTAACTCAATCTGAGCTACGTTGTTCCCGCTCGGTGCAGCACGTACTCTTGGGTAGCAGAAAGCCCTCTACTAGGTCCACGTATCTGGCCAAGTGGAAGCGTTTCTCCTGTTGGTGTGCACTGAGCAATACTGCCCCTCTGGAGGTGCCAGTACCTACCATCTTAGACTATCTCTTGTCCTTGAAACAGCAAGGCCTGGCGATTTCATCCATCAGAGTAACCTAGCAGCGATTTCAGCGTTCCACCCAGGCGAAAATGGGTGCTCGGTTTTCTCCAATCCCATGGTCAGCAGGTTCCTTAAGGGATTGAACCCCCAAATTCAGCATCTGGCTCCTACGTAGGACCTCAACCTGGTCCTATCCAGTCTCATGGGTGCCCCATTCGAACCGATGGCCACTTGCTCACTCCTGTACCTTTCCTGGAAAACAGCTTTCCTCATCGCTATCACTTTGGTGAGACACGTGTCGGAACTTCGAGCCCTCACGTCGGACCCAGAGTGGTCCCCAACGTTTTTGTGGTCAGTAGCACATTCATGTTTTCAGAAGAGTGTGGCGGGCGCTAACAATTTTTCAAGGCTTATTTTGTATTTGTACATTAAATAATACGAAAATCATCATATTGAATATTACATAATATATGAATCTAGAGAGAAGCCGGAGAGAAGCCGCGAGGACAGAGAACACCGGCGCCCGCAGCCCTGGAGTTCTCTGTCCCCAGCAAGCGCAGGGCCCAGCTTCTCTCTCCTGCTGGCCACTAGGCAGGCCCTGTGCCTGCCGGGAACAGAGAACACCGGCGCCCGCAGCTTGAGTTTTCTGTCCCTGTCAGATGCGGGGCCTTGGCTTTTCTCCCCTGCTGGGCATTAGGTGGGCGCACATAAATACCCCGGTGGCCGCCATGGCGCCTGCGGGCACTGTGTTGGGGATCACTGGTATACGGTGTTTCACAAGGTACAGCTGCGACCACACCCCGCCTTCCTTCCTAAGGTGGTGTCTGCCTTCCATGTCAACCAAGACATCTTCCTTCCGGTCTTCTACCCGAAGCCGCACGCTTTTCGATGAGAACAACAGCTGCATTCCCTAGACGTTCGCAGGGCCCTCGCCTTTTACGTTGAATGAACGAAACCTTTCAGGAGGACGACCCAGCTGTTCGTAGCTGTGGCAGACCAGATGAAGGGCCTCCCGGTCTCCACACAGGCATCTCATCCTGGATTACATCATGCATCCGTGCATGCTATGACTTGGCTGGTGTCCCAACTACGCACCTTACTGCCCACTCTACTCGGGCTCAAGCTTCGTCGTCCTCCTTCCTGGCTCTTGTGCCCATACAGGAGATCTGTAGGGCAGCAACTTGGTCATCAGTACATACCTCCTGCTATGCGATGGGGTGTTGCTGCATTTGGTTCAGCGATCCTTCTCTCTGCGACATCTGACTGCGACCCCACCGCCTAGGTAAGGTTTGGGAGTCACCTAATTGGAATAGATATGAACAAGCACTCGAAGAAGAAAAGACAGTTACTCACCTTTGTAACTGTTGTTCTTTGAGATGTGTTGCTCATATCCATTCCAAACCCACCCTCCTTCTCCTCTGTCAGGGTAGCCGGCAAGAAGGAACTGAGGGGGCGCTGGGTCGGCAGGGGCATATATTGGGCACCATAAGGGCACCACTCCAGGGGGCACCTCAGCCGACCCAACGAGTGTTGCTAGGGTAAAAATCTTCCGACAATCGTGCACGCGGTGCGCACACACCTAATTGGAATGGATATGAGCAACACATCTTGAAGAACAACAGTTACAAAGGTGAGTAACCGTCTTTTCCTTGACCGTGTTACTGAAACTACCTGGAAGAGTGTCAAATAGAATCATGTTTTTTGTGATGTAGACTGGTGTCTATTAGGCATGGTACTGAGATCAACTCATTGCACAGATGCCATCAAAGTCAGGCCATTGCTATTCAGATTTGGAATCAACCCAAAAACCTAGAGGTGAAAGCTCCAGATCTTATAATCAATTCTCTCAGCTGTCGTGGATTGCTGGTGTATTTTTTGATCATGCTTTGTTATCATCCAAACTACAGACACAATGCCTTGTGTAAACTGCAAAATGTGTATTCAGCAGTTTACATCACTTACTTTCTTACGTTTTTCTAGACATTTTATTGTGGTATAATTAAAATTACTTTCAGACGTTTAAAGTTATTCTCCTCTCTAGCTACTTAGAAAAATGGCATAAATAAGTACATAATGGCAGTGGTATGGATTTGTTATTTTTCTGGAACTATCTATGTTCCAAACAGGGATTTTTGCTAATCACCATTTCTGGGTTGGCCCCAATTAGTTTCCAAAAGGATGCATAGCCTGGAAGAGTTTTTTACTCTAAGAAATCCTTGTGTCCTGATACCGACTGATAGGAACATGAAAAGACAGTAGAACCTACAGTGATAGGTGCATACAGATGCATAAGATAGTCCACCCTGGAGCTTCCTCAGATGTGGAGCAATTAGAGAAATTAATTGATTTATGGACAGCATAGCCACCCAAGCATCTATTTTCTAATGTACAGGTGCTTATACAAACATTATGAGAATTTGGGGTCATCCCTAGATCATTTCAATTTGATCAAAAATATTTTGCCTGCATGCCACCAGATATAATGTTCCTCCTACATTTCATGAAATGTAACCCCATGCAAACTTAACATCCCATATACGTGGCATGATCACGATGACCATGTGAGCTCTTCTACCTTGAAAGAGTCCAGCTGCCTTGACCATCTCCTTTGCCCTGGACATTTGCCCCACCCTGTGTTCCAAAGAATAATGATGTGAAGAAAAGAAATTGTACTCATGTTTCTGTGGAAACCCTGCTGAAATTTTAAAAGTGAGGAAACACGTTGGAGCATGAATAAGCACAGGGGTATGTACATGGCACTATCTGACAGCACCATCCAATCTGGAAATTTCAGATTTCTAGATGAACAAAAATGGGATTGGAAACAGGTGGTTTTTAATTTGTTTTAGGCACCACGGGCCAAATTCATTGGTGGTGTAAGTGGATGCCTCTCTGTTAACTTCAGTGGAATAGTGCCTACTTGCAGTAGGGATTAATTTGATATCAGTGTGAGTAAACCAAACAGAATGGAGGTGTTTTACTCAAAAATGTGTAGGAGCTATAGCATTGTTGCATGTACGTTAATGAAGTGAAAGGCATATCATTCACACGCTTTCTTTTTACCTTTGTCATATCCTATAGGCCAGGGGTTCTCAAACTGGGGGTCGGAACCCCTCAGGAGGTCACAAGGTTCTTACATGGGGGGGGGTCATGAGCTGTCAGCCTCCACCCCAAACCCCGCTTTGCCTCCAGCAATTATAATGGTGTTAAATATATAAAAAGTGTTTTTAATTTATAAGTCGGGGTTGCACGCAGAGGCTTGCTATGTTAAAGGGGTCACCAGTACAAAAGTTTGAGAACCACTGCTCTAGGCAGTGCCATGCCATGAGTATCAGTACAAAGGGCAAGTATATGACAAGCCTTTCACCTCACTACAGACAAAAAATTACAAACAACCGGGAGGCCAGGCCTAAGCCTAGCTGAAAATATACCCCATAAAACCTTCTTTTGGCATTATAATCTCCAGAAAAAGTCTCCATTTCACAATAATGTACAGCTATTTCCCTTAAAAACAAGGCGCAATTTATAACATAGTCATGATGTATACAAGGCTATCTGGAAATCAAGGAGTGACACTATAAAAGGCAAAGAAATGTAAAATATTTAGGTCATATTCTACCGTTCTTACTTGATTTGATGGCACCACTCGTAGGGCAAGGCGCTACACAACACAAATAAAGGTGACAGATCTGGCTCTAAATTACATTATTGTGAATAATATGGATAGTTTCTAAACAATTACCTAAGGGTCATATCATACCATTGATTTTTAAGCCAGACTCCCACTGAAATCAATGTGGAACTGTGCTTAAAAATAGATGGGATATAAGAAAAGATAATTGTGCATCTTGTTCTTTATAATATTTCCCATTTTCTCCAGTAAGAGGTACCCTTAAAACCTCTCTTTGTTTCAATTTAAAAGGCCATGCAGTAAAGTCCTCATTTTCTACCCTCAATTTTTATTCAATGTACGAAAAATAAATAGCTTGGTGTCAGTATCTGAAGGTAGAATGCTTTTCATATTTTTTCCCATTTACTGTACCTCTACACTTATTGCACATTCACAGTTGCATGACAGTTCCTTCTGCCCTAATGAGACCCATAGTTGGACTGAGACATTATTAGAGATCTCTCTGAACTGGTCAGACAGCATATTATTATAGAATAAGGAAAAAAGTGTGCTGTTTTTAACATGGTCAGTAAACAAAAGACACAGCTATCTAAAAGCCTTTTGAAGTGAAAGACTTGAAACATTTCAGCCCATTGTGGTTTATAATCAGCAAACATACATGAATAATATAGATGAGATGAGCTCCCTAAGAAGTTCAAGTGCTTTCCAACATGTAGATTCTTACCTAACGACCTTTAGTTTCAAGGTGAACTGCAAAGGATTTGTAAATATATATGTTTGTGCCCTCTTTTGCTTCTTTCTGATATATAAAAAGAGCCTGAACAGTTTATTTTTTACAAGATTTTTCTGCTTGTTTTTTAATTTAGAACGATCAAGAATATAATTTTTGGTTTAGTTTGGTTTTGTTGGAGGACCACTGGGAGGTCTTGGGGATGTTCACTGTGATCTTTTAACATCTCAATTGATGTGTGAGAATGGTAAATCTTTAACAAAGATTTCTTTTATTCAAAATGTGAATTAGTCTTTAAAGTTCAATTGGTGTTACAAAATAAACAAAACACAAAGAATACTAGGTAGTAGAACTCTCTTAAAGCATGCTAAATGTGTAATTTAAATTGCTTTATTCTGTGGATTATCTTTGAAAGGATTCATGGACTGTAAACTCCTTGGGGCGAGGACTGTTTCTTTATGCTATCTGCATACCATCTGCATACAGTGTTTAGCACAGTGGGGTTTTTGATTGGGGTCTCTGTGCACTACTGCAGTGCAAATAATTATTAATAATAGAAGAATGTAAATAATGCTACGTCAGGTTCCAATGATGATTTTTAAATGGGAGCCACTATAAATGAGTACAGTATCAGAGCGGTAGCTGTGTTAGTCTGGATCTGTAAAAAGCGACAAAGAGTCCTGTGGCACCTTATAGACTAACTGACGTATTGGAGCATAAGCTTTCGTGGGTGAATACCCACTTCGTCAGACGTATGTCAAATATATATGGTGTGAAATATATAAAAAGTGCCATACGTCTGACGAAGTGGGTATTCACCCACGAAAGCTTATGCTCCAATACATCTGTTATTAGTCTATAAGGTGCCACAGGACTCTTTGTCGCTTTATACATGAGAATTCTTTCTTACAGCAAGAGCTGCGCTAGCTCAGGAAAACCTGCCCAACATAGATAATTGCCTTTTACTAACAAAACAAAATCCTAGATTAGAAAAGTAAAGACAAAGAATTAAAAAAAAAATCAAGAGGAGACAAGCCTACTCCCAAGTATTATGATTTCCTTTCCATTTCATATTGCAATCACTAGTTAATAATAATTAGTCTTTGTTCTGTGAAAAAAATTTACACACATTGGACAATAATTTCACTGATTCTTTGCTTGGCTTTTTAAAAGTCAGTCATCTCCTAGGCATGAAAGTCAAGGCTGTTAAATGCTGATATGGTACCATGGGATTCATGATCAGAATTTTCATTGCAATGTAGCCTGTCATCCAGAACTGACATTACACCCCACTCAAAACGATGTCAGCATCAGAAGCACCGTCATTAGTTGTAGCAGAAGCAGCATTGTCATCTGGACAAAAAAGTCTCCATATTTACCTTTAGGAGTATCTGATCCTTTATGTTTGCATAATTGTTCACAGCTTCAATAACCACTTTCTCAGCTCCAACAGACATAGGACAATAAATCAGGAAAGGATTCCTGTGGTTATATTACAGGCCTGGGCTTAGGAGCTTTTTGGGTCCAGTTTCTTGTTCTGCAGATTTATTGTGCGACCTTGGTTAAGTCACTTAATCTTTCTTTGCTTGAATTCCCCATTTATAAATGACTTCCCTACCTCTCAGGGGGTAAGTGAGGATAAGTTCTTTAAGGCTTGTGAAGTGCCCAGAGACTAGTGTAATGGGAACCATCATTCATTTACAAAGCTCTCATTGGTGCTGTGACTGCTTTCTGATTATATATGCCATCATGTGCCAGCAATGCCCCTCTGCGTTGGCCAAACCGGACAGTCTCTACATAAAAGAATAAATGGACACAAATGGAAACACCCATTGTTTTATGTTCTCTATGTATATATATATATCTTCCTATTGTATTTTCCACTGCATGCATCCGATGAAGTGGGTTTTAGCCCACGAAAGCTTATGCTCAAATAAATTTGTTAGTCTCTAAGGTGCCACAAGTACTCCTGTTCTTTTTTCTGATTATATAGTGATTGATGGGCAACTGGATTAGAGTATCTATATAATGGTGACCACAGTGTTCAGTTTCCTTGTTGTTGTGGCAGAATCCTCACACTAATATTCACTGTTCTTTGTTTTCTTTTAAAAATAGGCTTCTGTTAGACACAGAATAGAGGTGCTCGTTTGCATTGAAAGGAGAAAGCCTTTGTTTTCCCATTTTGTGAAGGCCTGGCTGAATGGAGTCTGTATTAGACATTAGTGGCATATTTAAATTTTCATGGAGGATATTGAGAGCATTGGAGCATGGTCATCATACTTTGATGTTGGTCTTTTTCTCCTTTCTGTTTTGTCCTCTTCAAACAATTAGTGGGAAAAACATCCACTTGGACATCCATCTTGACACAAAGTGTGCCAAACCACTCTGGAAAAGGATTTAACATGTTTCAATGCAATACTGTTCACATTGCAGCATCCTTGACCACCTTGGATACACTGAGAAATGTTGAAAGAGAGTACACATGACCATAACACTTTTTAAATGTAGAAATGTTGCTCTTTGCTTTGGCAATCTTTGAGTTAGCAGGCAAGTTATTGAGATGACCGATGCTGTTGTTTGCTGCCTGCCCTTCACCTGTAGATTCCTTAAGGGTGTCCGTATTTCATATAACACACCATGAACTTTACTGTGAACATCTCATTGTGTATCATATTGTTCAACACTGAATGCTCTTGCTTGACAGCCTAAGAAAAGGAAATGCCATTATACAAATCATAATGCCATTATATAAATCCATGGTATGCTCACACCTTGAATACCGTGTGCATTTCTGGTTGCCCTATCTCAAAAAAAGATCCATTAGAATTGGAAACGGTACAGAGAAGGGCAACAAAAATGATAAGACGTATAGAACAGCTTCCATATGAGGAGAGATTAAAAAGACTGGGACTGTTCAGGCTGGCAAAAAGAAGTCTAAGCGGGGGGCGGGTATGATAGAAGTGAACAAGGAAGTGTTATTTACTCCCTTCATATATCACAAGAACGAGGGCTCACCCAATTAAATTAATAGGCAGCAGTTTTAAAACAAACACCAGGAAGTACTTCTTCACACAATGCACAGCCAACCTGCAGGACTCATTGTCAGGCAATGTTGTGAGGGCCAAAAGTATAACTGGGTTCAAAAAAGCATTAGATAAGTTCATGGAGGATAGGTCCACCAATGGCTATTAGCCAAGATAATCAGGAATGCAACCCCATGCTATGGATGGCCCTAAGCCTCAGACTGCCAGAAGCCGGGATGAACAGCAGGAAATGGATTACTCAATAATTGCCCTGTTTTGTTCATTCTCTCTGAAGCATCTGGTACTGGCCACTGTCGGAAGACAGATAACTGGGCTAGATAGACCACTGGTTGTGACTCAGTATGGCTATTTTTATGTTCTTAAAGTGATATTCCCAGGTGGCTGCAGTCTCCTTCTCAGCTGATGAAACAGCAAATTGTATTTTCCATGCAGCTGTCTTAATTCCCTGCAGGCTATTGCAGTGTCTGAAACATTTCAGAGTAGCAGCCATGTTAGTCTGTATCCACAAAAAGAACAGAAGTACTTGTGGCACCTTAGAGACTAACAAATGTATTTGAGCATCAAACTGGGCTGTAGCCCACGAAACCTTATGCTCAAATAAATTTTTTAGTCTCTAAGATGCCACAAGTACTCCTGTTTTTTTAGTGTCTGAAATGTCCAGGTTTTATGGCCAGCAGCCAACCTGTTGTGAATATTCTTTTTATGATGGAAAAGTCAAACACTACCAAGTTGAGTGCAGATAAAACATGGTATGTACAGAAATTCAGCATATTCACTTTTAGCTTCATTGTCCCAAATAACAAATTAGGGTTAGCCATATCTCATACCAATGATTTTCTTCGGAGTAGTAAGCAGGTTCTTAGTAGAATGTTTTTCCCCCTCAATGCCAACAGTAGAAAGGGAAACCTACCCTTAAAGGTCTTGGGGGAAGAGATCCTATAAGGAATAACAAAGACAAGGAGGAAAGAAAATGATATTCCATCATATTTACTAGTTAGTTTCTAATGCATAGTTCCAATCCTTTTGATCTATTCCCTAATATTCTGTGGTAGTTCAACATAACTTTGCTGGTGCATGTGCTTCATAGTATTTCATTCTTTGGACATCAAGGTGCGGCATGGAAGCAGTATTTTTGTAGACATACAAAGGAATAAATTGGAAATAAAGTCAGTGAGAGGGATTCCATTTTTGATTGCCGTGCAAGGAATTATCTTGCTAGTGAAAAGATCAGTATTATGCATCACATGAAAAAATATATTTTAAACAGATCCTGTCCTTTCGCTTTAATTGGTATGCTGCTTTTACTTGTAATAAATTACAGAGAGTAAAACCTAAAGGATGTGATAATCTACTCACAGGGCTGGCCTTACCATGAGGTGAATTGAGGCTGCCGCCTCAGGTGCCAGACTGGGGGGCGGGGGAGGGCATTAGGACCCAGAGTGTAGAAAATTGTGTCTGCTGCTGATGCATATGTATTCTCTCTGCTCTAGATGCCTGGAGATGGTGGAGTGCTGTGCTGGAGGAAGGAGGGCACAAGAGACATAACAGGCAGGCAGGAGAAAAGGTGAGAGGGAATAACAGGTTTCAGATCAATCCACACAAGCGGTCCATTTCCTGGACACTACTGTGCTAATAAGCGATGGTCACATAAATACCACCCTATACCGGAAACCTACTGACCGCTACACTTACCTACATGCCTCCAGCTTCCATCCAAGACACACCACACGATCCATTGTCTACAGCCAAGCTCTAAGATATAACCGCATTTGCTCCAATCCCTCGGATAGAGACAAGCACCTACAAGATCTCTATCAAGCATTCTTAAAACTACAATACCCACCTGCTGAAGTGAAAAAACAGATTGACAGAGCCAGACGAGTACCCAGAAGTCACCTCCTACAAGACAGGCCCAACAAAGAAAATAACAGAACACCACTAGCTGTCACCTTCAGCCCCCAACTTAAACCTCTCCAGCGCATCATCAGAGATCTACAACCTATCCTGAAAGATGATCCTTTACTCTCACAGATCTTGGGAGACAGACCTGTCCTCGCTTACAGACAACCCCCCAACCTAAAGCAAATACTCACCAGCAACCACACATCACTGAACAAAACCACTAACCCAGGAACCTATCCTTGTAACAAACCCCGATGCCAACTCTGTCCACATATCTATTCAAGTGACATCATCATAGGACCTAATCACATCAGCCATACCATCAGGGGCTCGTTCACCTGCACATCTACCAATGTGATATATGCCATCATGTGCCAGCAATGCCCCTCTGCCATGTACATTGGCCAAACCGGACAGTCTCTACGCAAAAGAATTAATGGACACAAATCTGACATCAGGAATCAAAATACTCAAAAACCAGTGGGAGAACACTTTAACCTGTCTGGTCATTCAGTGACAGACCTGCGGGTGGCTATATTACAACAGAAAAACTTCAAAAACAGACTCCAACGAGAGACTGCTGAGCTAGAATTGATATGCAAACTAGACACAATCAACTCCGGTTTGAATAAGGACTGGGAATGGCTGAGCCATTACAAACATTGATTCTATCTCCCCTTGTAAGTATGCTCACACTTCTTATCAAACTGTCTGTACTGGGCTATCTTGATTATCACTTCAAAAGTTTTTTTTTTTCTCTTAATTAATTGGCCTCTCAGAGTTGGTAAGACAACTTCCACCTGTTTATGCTCTCTGTATGTGTGTATATATATCTCCTCAATATATGTTCCATTCTATATGCATCCGAAGAAGTGGGCTGTAGTCCACGAAAGCTTATGCTCTAATAAATTTGTTAGTCTCTAAGGTGCCACAAGTACTCCTGTTCTTTTTTTTAGGGAATAACAGAAAGCAGCAGGAGCTGCAGGGAGAGAGAGGAGGAGGAGCCTCTTATGTACCTCTCTAGCACCCCCAGGATCCTGGACTGGTTAACACCAGCTTCTCAGGGAGCTTCCTGTTTCCTGCTGATTCCCTGAACCCACTTGAGGAGAACAGGCAGTCAACTGAAGTAGTAGGAGCCAGTTAGGCCCTTAAGACGCTGATATTTTCCCTCACTCAGGCCCTGCTACCAGCCTGCTTATTTGTCCCCTTCAACTGAGTGTTCAGAGCCACTATAGCTGGCACAGAACAGCAGTCATGAGTGAAAGAAGAAAACGCCCCTCTGGGGCAGCATTCTGAAAAAGAAAGAAAGCAAAGGAAGCTTTTCTATCTAAGCAGGAAGGAGCTTTCCTGAGATACATAGACACAAAAGTTCACAGTGAGCCTTCTGGCCCCAGTGAGGATGTGAGTGGTGAGGAGATGCCTGATCTTCCAGTTAGTCAGAGTGCAGGTGACCTGGCAGCTACTGTAGCATCCATATCTCCATCTCAAATGGATGTAACCATGCACATTCTTGAAGAAAAGTGTAGATCAGAGAAGAGTGTGGTGGCAGCTCAAGAAACAGCTGCTGCTGAGTTTAGTTCCTTAAGTCTAGATGATCCAGGATTGTGGACCCACTTGAGCAGTAGCCTGATGGACTTCCTTGTACTGCAGGAAGAAGGCAGAATTGAGACCTTTCAAAGTTTTGGCCCAAGCGAAGGGGTATGGGGGCGTCATTTGAGCTCCCTGCCTCAGGTGCCAAAATGTTGTGAGCCGGCGCTGTCTACTCACATTTATGTTGCTACTTAAATTAAACACATGTTCACACTTACTGTTTCAGCACAGGTCATTTTTTGTTCAGCATCTTCTCCTAGAACTTGGTGTAGTGAAACAATGTGCATTTCTGCCTTTTCTTGTTTACTGGCAGTATGGGACAGAAGATGCAAGTACATATGAGCCGTTGGTGCAAGGTCCAAGAAATGGTGCTCGCCCTGAGGAAGGAGGACAATTTTACCTTTGGCTGTCTGGTATGTTTCATCCTTGTGTTGTTTGGGATGGATGAGAATGTATGAAACTTTTATTCTCGTTTTGTAGTATTATGTATTTCGATTAGTTGTTCAGTTGATATGTCTGCACTGGTCATAAGAACCATCCTAGAGCTTCATCCATTCCTTGAACCTATGTGAATTGAACCAGATCCCTTTGGGGGATGTTCAGAGATGCCCCCCATCCCAAATTTTTCTTGTTTAGTTTTCTTTTGTGGTGAGGTTTAGCTATCTTTCTGCTGTTGTTTTGTTTCTTTGTTTTAGGTCTTGCACATAATCAAGTCAAACTTCCTCAGAGTCTTAGTTGTTTGTCACAGCCCAGAGTGCACTGTATGAATCTGTGTGAATACATCCAGAACATTCAAGGTACAGTTTTACATGTCACTATGGCGACTCCTGACAGGACATTCTATTTATATGCTCAAGTGGTGTAGGATGAGAAATGCCAGTGGGGCACTACGATAGAGTAGACTTTACCTGAAGGTTCTGGTTGTTCAGTAAGACTTGGTATCACAGGTTAATGTAAACAAATATAATCAGCAATTAAGTGTTTGGTTAGAATAGGAAAAATTAACTCCTATGAATATATCGAGTTAGTGTTGAAGTTTGCTGTTGAGACAACATGTGCTTGGGGTGATTACATGCTTAAAAATCCTTTTTTTTTAATTAACACCTATTATCATTCTGAAGCCAATCAGCAAGGAGGTTTTGGGCCTGGAGTGGTAAATTCTCATGCTACTTTCACAAAGGTGGTTTTACATACATTTGCCTTTTTTCCTTTCTTATAAAGATGTTATGCCCAGGTTCTTACAGTGCGGTAGGTGTACATTAGAGCTAGTTGGAAATTGCAGTTTTGTCAAAATTGAAATGTTTCACAGGAACATGTTTCTCTAGATGATATTTTTGATGGAAAAAGGTCAAAATGAATTGTTTCAATTGTTCCAAATCAATGTTTATTAATAGTTGTGAATCAAAATGTTTTGTGGAATGTTTGTTTCATAGAAAATTTTGAAATTTCGGCTACTTTGTTCTGATTCAGAACAAAAATAAATTTTGAAATATCAGAAATTCCTTCTGACCAGCTGTAGCATACAAATTTAAATACATAAATCATCCTTGTTTGTCATCCGAGAAGTGCTTTGCTTAATTAGGTAAGATAACATGAGTCCTCATATTTAGAGCTCTGTGAAATTCTCTGGTTTCAGATAGCAGGAGTTTGCAACTTTGAATCCTTGTTTTGGTTATAGACAAAGACAACTCAAAGCCCTGTCAAGTTTGTGCCTATGTGTTGTGAAGAGGGTTGATTTATTTATTTATTGGTCTTATCTTGACAATTGAGATTATCTGGACTGCTTGATAGTTTCTCCTCCATGAACAGATAAACCCTAGGACTCCTAGAACTGCTAGGGAAGAAGCCTCAGATGATATCCCTAGAGTCACTTTCCTCCTTTTTTTATATGCTTATAGGTGTATAATCTCCCAATGTGATTGTGTGGCCAAAAGAGCTAATGCAATTCTGGGATTCATACACAGGGGAATCTTGAGTATAGTAAAGAGGTTATTTTATCGCTATATTTGGCACTGGTGTGACCACTACCGGAATATTATATTTCCAGTTCCGGTGCCCACAATTCAAGAAGGATGTTGGTTAACTGGACAGGATTCAGAGAAGAGCCATAAGAATGATTAAGGGATTGGAAAACATACCTATAGCGATAGACTCAAAAAGCGCAATCTAGTTAGTTTAACAAAGAGAAGGCTAAGGGGTGATTCTAAGTACCTTCCTGGGGAAGAAATGTTTAATAATGGGCTCTTCAATCTAGCAGAGAAAAGTATGACACGATCCAATGTCTGGAAGTTGATGCTAGATGAATTCAGACTGGAAATAAGGTCTAAATTTTTAACAGTCAGAGTAATTAACCATTGGAACAACTTACTAAGGATCTTGGTGGATTCTCCATCACAATTTTTAAATCAAGATCACATATTTTTCTAAAAGACACAGTCTAGGAATTATTGTGAGGGAGTTGTCTGGTCTATGTTTTATAGGAGGTCAGACTGGATGTTCTGAATTGGTGAATCTTTTGTCATGTTTTATGGGAGGGGAAGGACTGGTGGTGTGCTACTCTTCTCTCTTTGATACTTATGACTTCACGGGGTGGCTATGAGACCCCTTCTCTATTCCAAACTTTTTCAGCCTGTGCTACAACAATTCACAATTGGTGTAGGGTCCTATAGAGACCATAACCAGTTGGCATGAGTTAGACCATAACCAGCTGGCAATAGTTTTAACTTACATTGATGGGTTGGGGTCAGCGCATATGCATTGTGAGAATCAGGGAGGCCTATATTGCTGCTCGCTGATAACCCCTCCACCTCCTATGCTGGGCATATGTCAGTGCAGGAGAGAATCTGTGCCAACATACCAGCCTTGTAGACATGACAACATAAAGTCCTGGTTTTGCAATTGGAACCACTAGTGCAGAGTTCTGCTTCAGTAGAGCTTGGTGTGGGTGAAGGGTTTTGCAATTGCTTGGTTTGATTGCAGGATCATTGCTTAAATCAGCATATTACAGATGAAGGATGGGTAGAAAACTTATTGAACTGAACAGATATGCTTGATGTGTTTTGATACAGCCATTATTTTTTTGTAAATAGAGAAATTCTAAAAACTTCCACCGTTCTCCATTTTTACATAACAATAATAATTAATAATACATATTTTCATGTTTGGATCTTATACTACCCATCACATAAATAAATACACATTAGAAAAGCTTATCAGTACGGCGATGGTGATATTTTCAACCCTGGGGAAAACGGCAATATCAGAGATACTTGCAAACCTGGTAGTAATTAGCCTCATAACTCTATTTGAGGTTTGATTTGCTATTAATGTGCAATGATACAATCAAACTTTTGAATAAATTATAGACTGAATCTTTCTGTTGTGTAACATTTGACCTAGAGTCTCTGCATCCTGCTGTTTATTAAGACATACTGTACAATTAGAAGCTCTAAACACTTACAGTGATCTGTTACATGGGGGATGGAAACATAGGCAGGAGCTCCATTAAGAAATTTAAGTATTGTTAATGTCAGTTTTATTTTCCATTTTTTCACTTTCATTTCCTGTTCCAACTAAATACTGTACGTTCCTGTGTATATTACTGGAGAGTGGACAAAGAAAAAAATCCACTAGAAGCAGAGCTTATTTGAAACCACATTTTTTCACTGGCGATTCCCCTTCCCCTATGGTATAACTGCATTCTTTCTGGCCATTGGACAAAGGTCAGGTGTTGATAGTAATTTTATTAGATCTATCAGCAGCCTTTGATGCCTTATAAATGAGGTATTGCTGACCTGCCTGCTGTTTGCGGATAGTTTAGTTTAAAGTGTTGCTTATTTCTAGTGAATATCCTGCACCCAAATGCCGTGATGAATGATAAAACTCATTAAAGACATAATACTCCATTTTTATCTGGGTACAACACCATTTCTGTATACAGTAACTTGTCTCTGTTGTGTAAAATACGAGGAAATCGGAGTTATACAATACAAAAACGATAGTAGAATAGACTCTTTGATTTTTTTCCTTGATAATAAAATGTCTCATTTGGCTTCCTCTGACAGGGAAGCCAACTATAAAGGTCACTTCTGTAGTGAACTTCACAGATGCTAAACTCTAATATCAAGTATTACAATCTAGTTATCTTACTGTGGTATTTGCCATACTGGTTGGTCTTTTCCTTGCTTCTACAGTAGGTTTTTGTAGTGCTTTTGGAGCAGCATGTCAATCTGTTTTAGGATTACATTTGCAGATAGTTTTTCTTCTGCCATGTTTTACCATTTTTTTCCCTGAGTAACTCTTGATTGTTAATTGTTACACAACTCTCTTTCCATTAAGGTCAAACCACAAAAAAAAGTTTCCCCTACATCTGCTATATCTCATTTTTCTGACTAAATCTAAGCAGTAGCTTTAAATGAACAATGAAACTTCCACTATACATCTAGAACACAAGTTAAGAATGAGATATTAAACTTATCATGATAGATCCAATGACACTGTGATGAGTAGGCAAATGCAAGTTGATTGGTTTGTTATTTTTTGAATAAGCTGAGATGTTTTATAACCTTATTCATACTTATGTTGGCTTATCCATAGTTTTCCTACATTGTACTGTTTAGGATCAGCATTCCTCATCTCATGCATTGTACATCTAGCTTTTATGTCTGGCACTCTGTGCTTCTTTTATCTTCCTTAATTATGCACTTAGGGACTAGGGCACTATCACTGCCTGCCTCTGATTCATTGGTAAGAACATAAGAATGGCCATACTGGGTCAGGCCTTTGGTCTATTTAGCCCAGCATCCTGTCTTCTGACAGAGGCCAGTGCCAGATGCTTCGAAGGGGATGAAAAGAACAGGGCAATTTTGAGTGATCCATCCTCTTTTGTTCCCGCTTCTGGCAATTGGAGGTTTGGAGACACCCAGAGCATGGGGATGCTTTCCTGACCATCTTGGCTAATAGCCATTGATGGACATATCCTCCATGAATTTATCTAATCCAGTTATAGTTTTGGCCTTCACAACATCTCCTGGCAATGAGTTCCACAGGTTGACTATGCTTTGTGTGCAAAAGTACTTTCTTTTGTTTGTTTTAAACCTGCTGCCTATTTAATTTTATCCTCCAGTGCTTATGTTATGTGAAGGGATAAATAACACTTCACTACTCACTTTCTCCATACATTCATGATTTTATAGACCTCTATCAGATCCCGCTTAGTAATCTCTTTTCTAAGATGACTAGTCCCAGTCTTTTTAATCTTTCCTTGTATGGAAGCTCTTCCATACTCCTAATCATTTTTGTTGCTCTTCTCTGCACCTTTTCCAATTCTAATATATATTTTTTGAGATGAGGTGACCAGAACTGTATGCAATATTCAAGGTATGGGAAAACCATGGATTTATATAGTGGCATAATGATATTTTCTATTTTATTATCTAGCCTTTTCCTAATGATTCTGAAATAATTAGCTTTTTTGATTGCTGCTGCACAGTAAGAAGATGTTTTCAGAGAACTAGCCATGATGACTTCAAGATCTTTCTTCAGCTAATGTAGACCCCATCATATTTTATGTATAGTTGAGATTATTATTTCCAGTGTACATCACTTATCAACACTGAATTTCCTCTGTCATTTTCTTGCTCGGTCATCCAGTTTCGTCAGATCCCTTTATAACTCTTCACATTCAGCTTTGGACTTAACTATCTTGAGTAATTTTGAATCATCTGCAAATTTGGCTATCCTCACTGTTCACCCCCTTTTCCAGATCATTTATGAGTATGTTGAACACTGGTCCCAGTACAAATCTTTGGGGGATCCAGCTATTTATCTCTCTCCACTATGAAAACTGACCATTTATTCCCACCCTTTGTTTCTTATCTTTTAACCGGTTACTGATCCATGAGAGGAACTTCCCTCTTATCCAACAACTGCTTAATTTGCTTAAGAGCCTTTGGTGTGGAACCCTTATCAAAGGCTTTCTGAAAGTCCAAGTATAATATATCCACTGAATCACACCTGTCCACATGTTTGTTGACCCCCTCAAAGAATTCTACTAGAATGATTTCCTTTTACAAAAGCCACGTTGACTGTTCACCCAACATATTGTGTTTATCTGTTCTTTAATCCCAAAATGGAGCATAGGCTGCTCCAAATCCATGTCTGCTGTGATTGGGGATGATCTAGGCACACCATATACCACTGTTTCTTTAATCAAACATTACCAAATTGGAGACAAATAGATATCATTCTAGGAACTGGCACAGAAGCTGGATCCAGAGTTCATGGTTAAATCCATGGCCCTTGCATGAAGCACATAAGGGGTGGCAATCTAATTGCAATTTCTGTTTGCACTATATTAAAGCTAAATTGCTTAGCAAGATTAAAGTGTATGAAGAAACAAGTTAACGCTTTAAGGTCCTGAAATATGTGTTTGATCAATGTTTAGAAAATAGTTAGGAGTGAGTTAAAAATCTAGCCTGCTAAGGTTTTAACCTTGCAGTTATGGAACAACTGCACAGATTGGAAATTGTTAGGCATATTGGCTTTCCTTGGATCCATATACTAAAGAAGTGGAAAAACAATGGTAGGGGAAAAACACTTTTTCTTTTAAATTCATTTCAAGCCACTTAAAATGAATAATAATACTACAAAATCACTGGAGGCCCTAGAATGCTAAGACCTGCAGTCTGCTAAAATTGGCAGCTGAGTCAAGCATCTGCTGAGTGAACTCACATACCCAAGACATTAGATTATCCCACAACAATCACACGCCCTATTGTGGTTTAGTTTTTACTTAATACAGTTACTCAGACATTTAAACACCAACTGATCATAAACATTTTTTATTTAACAAACAATAACTGTTCCAATATCCATCTTTCTATACATATTAGCATTGCATTTGGTTTATATACTAACTGTTGAAGTCCCTGAGATTTAACAACTATGACACAGTGACTGTGGTAAGTAGATATCTACATTAAACAAACTTCCATTATACAGTAGTTCTTGATCCTTAATAAATGTTTTTATTACTAATTGCTATTTATTATTCACCATATATTATTTGAATGATTGAATGGTCCCAGAATGCATATTTGGGAATTTTAAGACACATTTTGAATAAGAATATGCTCCATTTATGTTCCCTGTATCCAGTGTGTGTTTTAACTCTTACCTCTTTCTGGCTTTCCAATTGATGAAAAAGCTCTTCTATTAAGTTTGAAAAAGTAGAGCACTGTGTTTTTTCTAAGCTAGAGCAAGCCATGCTTTCAAATTGCTTTTACCTTTGAGCAAAATCACTGCATATCGAATGAAAAACAATTTTTTGTTCAATGGAATTCTTTGCAGTTGATGCCAAAAAAATAAATCAGTCAAATGAATTATCTTTAGTTCTGAAAAGTTACATAAAGCATGAGGCCCAGATGCATAGTTTAATAACACGATACTGCAACTTTAACAAGGACTACATTTGTCTTTAAGTCCACATGCTAGTGAAGCTTAATATGAAAAACTTTTGTCTAGCACAAGTGATTTGAAGATGTTTTGCTCCATGCATGTGAACTCAGCAGGTGATTCTTGCCTATCTTTGATGTCAAACAGCACAAAACTTCAGTGAGTAGTAGCTTCAGAAATGCAATAGACATAGCTGAGTCTTCATACGAAGCTCATGCTTGAACTACATCAGAAGAACTGACATCTATTATGGTGAGCAAAGACAAGTGTTTGAAAAGAGATTCAAACAGAAGTGTCAGAATTTACAGTGCATAGTTTTATATAAGTTGATTTTAACCAAGCATATCTCTATGAACTCTGCAGGATAGAAAAGAAATTTCAAAAGGCCGAGAAATTGTTGTCATCTAAGGGCATGGAATGTTTTAATAGCTTAAGGAAGAACATTTCTGAAAGGTTATATGGTGATCCATTTACTTTGACTGAGTAATAAGGCTCGTCATTGTGATGGTGAAGTTTTTAACCCTTAGAACAATGGAAATGTATAAATGCATTTGAGATATTTAGGAAGCTGAGAGTAATTGGCTGTTGTGAATAAGACTTTTTGAGATTTTAGTTCATCCTAATACACAGTTTACAATAAGAGTTCTGAATAAATTAACTACACATTTTTCAGTCACCTTATGTCTGACCTAGACTTTTTCTGCCTCAGATTAAGACGTACCTTTGGAAAAGGAGCTGCACTTACAAATGGTCACTTCTAAGGGGAGAACATGCACACAATAGCTCCATTAAGTATCATTAAGATTGTTTATCGTTTCTCTTCCATTAATTCATTTTCATTCCCTGTCCTAAATACATACTCCTTGTGTGCATTACATGGCATTGGGAAAAGAAAAACCCTTTGCAGGAGCATAGTTTGTTTGAAACTGTGTCCTACAGGCTTACTCACAGCAGTACTCTGAAACTGTCCCCAAGGAGTCCAGTGTCACAAACCAACCTAATTGTTCTTCTTGAAATGTTGCTTCTTTCGCTAACAACTAAAAAAATAAAAAAAAAATAAAGCAAAACTGCTTGGCTGAGGCACAGAAATTCAATGCCTGCTGTATTTTCTAGCTTGTAATCAGCATGTAACAAAGTGATTTGTTTTTATGTTTCCTTAATTTGTAATTAATATAATTAGAAAGACACTTGGTGGGCTAGTAGCTCAGTTATTATAGTCTACTGTTTAATTATATCTTTTGTAACAAATTTCCCATGTTGTATTAGCCATGAAAAATCTCCATCTTTTATAAAAAATAAAATGACTCACAAAACTGAACTTTTCCTTGTCTCTGGAGTGTACCACTTTGCTCACTTCAGAGGGCCAGATTTTGAGAGGCGCTTACCTGCCTTGAAGCCATTTGCTCAGCACCTCTCAGAGATGGCCCTCCGAGATAAGATCTATTTGCTGCTTAAGTGGGTTATTCCATACCACATTGCTTGAAACTTTGTGGGAACACGTGAACACACAGTTAGTCAGGCCTATGGTATATGGCGATGGTTACTCTTTTCTCCTTTATTTTGAAAGATGCATAAGGCAGTCTCACACTGAGACACTTGGTATCACTACAGTCTACAGAGCAGTATGTTTTAAGATCAAGAGTCCCAGAACTGTGTGTCCTATAGTAAAAAGAATATATATAATATGGATTCCTGTTGCTGTGGGAACTAGTTGCTAGAACATTTCCCGTATGATATTAAACTTGAAGTGCAATTGTTTTAACTAACATTCAAAAAAGAAGTAAATCTCTTTGCATATGGCTGCATCTGACTTACTCAGCAATGTATTTTAATGAGCAGTTTTCTTTTGTTTTAGCATCATACCTCTGAAGTGATTTTTGAACGGTAAAATACAAAATAGGTTTATTTACATTGAAGGAACTCTGACCATCTGATCTGGAATTTCCCATTCAAGTATTTTGGCTTTGATACTCATGGTTATTTGGTTATCATAGGCTGAGGAATATGCTAAATGCAGTAGAGAGAGTTGTTATTGTATCTGTCTTCTCAATTGCTGCTTGGTTTTGCACATTTACCCAGATTCTTCCACTCCAGAGTGAGTTCCTCTTATAAAATGCTTCAAAGATTCTAAGACCAGAAGAGACCATTGTGATCCTGTTGTCTGACATCCTGTATTACATAGGCCATAGAACTTTCCCAAAATAATTCTTTCTTGAACTAGAGTTTACTACTAGTTACCATGGGCCTGACCAGGTAACTCCAAACCATAAAAGGTTGAAAAAAGGCCACAGAGTCTTACCTTACAGCAGGCTGAGCTATGGAGGCACAAAGCCAGCCTGCCATAGGAGACTGTCTCAAGAAAAAAAAAATCTTCTCAAGGCAATTTGCACAGCACACAGAAAGAGAAGACCTCATTTAAATGAAATCCCAACACCCATGTTGCACAACTCATGATTCCTTCCAACAGAGGCCTCACAGTTCACAGTTTACACAGCCAGTGGCAGCGAGTCTCCGAACCCAGTTCAACAGACTCATTGGGCTAGCACTACAGTGCTAGAAATCGCTGTGTGTGGACAGCGTATTTAAGTTGTCACGTGGAGCAGAGCTCTGGCTCTGAAGCCCAACCCGCTGCCTAAGCTTCAGAGCCTGAGCCACAATGTCTACACAGTTATTTTTAGTGCCGTAGCACAAGCCCTAGACATACTTCGGGGGTAGCAAATCCTCTCAACAACTTTAGGAAGTGATATGAATGACTTTAGGCTGGTGGCGCCTCTTGCTTCTGCTTTTTATTACAGGAGTGCGATGAGGGAAATCCCTTGATTACTTTATGCTTTGAGGACCCTCCAGCCCTAATAGATAAGTTCCTTGCTGCTTCTCCTTGGCTTATAACTGGAATAGAGCTATCATCCTGGCAGAGTTCAATCTTTTGCAACCTTTTAACATTCTTCTTTGGCTGGATGTGTGGCATTCAGTCACCAGGAGAAGAACTGGTTCTCCTCTATGTGTTGTAAAATCCATACAAGAGGTTTAAAGGGGAAAAAAGGGCATTAAAGGGGGTGAGAGCTTCATAAGGTTCTCTTTACAGAGATATCCTCCTGAACTCCATTAGGTGGGATTGCTTTCCCATAGCATAGTCTGTATATTTGTATTTGATATCCACACATATCCTGGGGGATTGCTGAGAGGCCGGAGCCATTCATATAAGTGCCATTTCTTTGCTTCCTGGAAGTGGTGTCCTGCTTTTGACTGCTGCCCTAGAACTCTCTGTGGAGTGGGATCTGCACCATGGAGCTATAGTAGACCCTACAGTTGTATTACATTTTACCACAGGTCTCTGTGGGTATGTCTACAGTGTAACATAAGCCCACATTTGACCCCGGGCTCAAGCCTACCCCCCCCCCCATACTTCCACACTACAATTGCACTAATCAGGGCTCCAACCCAGGGTCCTAGGACCCTGCAGAGCAGGAGGGTCCAAGCTCAATTAAGCTGGGACCCAGTCTCTGAGCCCTATTGCTTTGCAGTGTAGACACAGCCTCGCTTGGCTTGGGTCCTGGAAGTCAGCAGGAAGTATTTCACAATTCCATGGGGCAACACCCTTAGTCCTCTCTATCATAACAATCAGCTATTGACTCTATTGAAAATGGATGCCATCCCACTTTTGCAAAGGGGGGAGGGATAGCTCAGTGGTTTGAGCATTGGTCTGCTAAACCCAGGGTTGTGAGCTCAATCCTTGAGGGGGCCACTTAGGGATCTGGGGCAAAATCAGTACTTGGTCCTGCTAGTGAAGGCAGGGGACTGGACTCGATGACCTTTCAGGGTCCCTTCCAGTTCTATGAGACAGGTATAAACAGCAGCAGCTCAGGCCAGCTTTAACCCATTCTCTCTAAACACCGATCTGCAACCACACTAGCAGAGCCTCCTGGGTTTACAATGGAGAGCAAATTGATCAAGACTTTGCAAAGTGAGCTACTTCCTGGTAATGTGAAGGAAGGACATTAAAGTTTTCCCACAGTGCACCACCGTTCAGGGGCTACATTTTTGTGTGTGGGGGGGGGCACTAGGGACTCTGGGATATGGTTACTTTGACTCGTATCTGGGGACTGCAGTGTGGATGCCAGAGTCCTAGGTTTGAGCATGGGTTAGAAAAGTCTTAGTATAGGGTTAAAATACAATATAGACACTCAAATCCAGGGTTCCCTAACATGGATCAGCTGACTCAAATCCCATTAATGCTGGGCTTACATTGCAGCGCAAGCATATCCGGATGGCTGGTGGTGCAATGATTTGCTTCCCCAGCCTACTTTTCCTTCCCAGGCAGATCACTATACTCACACAGCACGCTCTACTGGGATGCTGAACTTCTGAGAAGGATGAGCAAGATCCTATGATGGGGACTTTCCACATGCTGTTAAAGGTGGTCTGAGAAGACTCATCATTAACAGAATAAATTCAAGGTCCTTATCTCAAATTCAGACCACTGAAAATGGATCTTAAAACTTCAGAGGTAAAAATGACATCTCTCAAAATTATATGTTGGGATCATATTGCATTACTGTGTCATTTCTGTACTAGTGGGCCACAAATTCAAGCTTTATTAAAAATGGTAACATGCAATGCCTATGAAAGTCCTTGTGACAGCCACATGAATAACAAAACAATTATATTCAATGTAGTTGCAGTGAATTCATATGAAATGAATTAATAATGGAGGGGTTCTTTGGAGGAAAAAAAGAATATTATAAACAAGAATGTGCAGGTTAATCTGATCATTGTAAAGTGGATGAGGCCAAGTGATGACATCATTTTTAAACAAGTCTTCCCTGTCAAAGGGGAGTTCTGCTTGAAAAAATGATGGCAAAATATGGCCCATCATATTTTGGTACCAGTTATATGGCATCAAAACTTGTAAGTGGATATACTCTAAATAACCTTTCATCTCTAGAGTGAGGGAAGTTGAAAAAGTCAACACTTTGTGACGCTTATAGTAGGAAGCTTAATTGTGACTATCTGCATGGTCTGCTAAACCAACTAATGATTGGCCAGAACTAGATCTATGATTTAAAAAGGTATGTTAAATACACATTTGCAAAATATATAAAATGCTAAACAAAAAAGTCTCAGCCAACAAAATCTATTGAATGAAAAAATAAGGCTAAACGCTGTGTTGACTGTGTGAAGGGAGGAAGGCTTTTGTCAGTTTGTCTCAACCTTAGCATTATATAAACAGAGTGTGTTTTATGCATTTATATTTCAATTCAAACCCCTCTAGTGGTCCCATGAAAAACTCCTTGCGGGATAGAAGTCTCACAGTAGCCTGGTGGTGGGGTGAGTGGTGAGAGTGGCTAAACAAGGGGGCTATGTGCACTGAAATCAGACTCTAAACCAACTTTGAATAGGTTCATCTGGAGTGGAGTACTGGGAGTCCACTGGAGAAAAAGGCTTGGGAGCCGTGTTTATGTGGCTCCAACCACTGGGAACACTCAGGAATGGAGTGCAAATGCCACCCACCCACATCAAGAAGTGGGGGAACTTGGTGGGGCCAGCAGTGAAAAGGAACAGTCCCACCAGCAAGGGAGGGAGACACTAACCAAGGAACAATAGGTAGCTCCTCCCTTGAGGAGTCTTTGGCACACATGGGTCAGCTGGGGAAAAGGGGTGCTGATTGGCCAGCATTCCTGACCTACAGGATTTAACCCAGTGAGGGGGCCATGTGAAACTCTTTCAGCTCTGTTCCACCAGCCCAACCTTCTCACCCAAACTAGGAATGGGAACCGGGTCTGACGGATATTGCAGATCAAGCTGATCATATGTTCAGGGCGTCAGGAAGCAATTTTATCTCCCATGGACCAATTGGTCAAGGACCAGGGAGTTTTTTGCCTTTCTTGCAGCATCTTTGAGTCACCGTGGGTTAAGTAAGAACACGGCTTAGTACCGAACTGAGGTACTGGGGTGGAGTTGTTTATTCATCACAACTTGAGGCTGGTTTTCAGTGCAGTTAAGAGAATAAAATGAATGGTTTCTAGAGGTAAAAGACCTGGGATTTTGGTGATGGGCCTTGGGCTCATGTGATAGGGTCAGACCTTGTGGCCTTCTTGGGCCGAGGCCCCCACCCTGCTGCATCCTCTGTCCCCCTTGCATTGTGGTATGTGTGGTAGGACTCAGAGAGAGCTGAGTCCTGGGGGACAAGCTGAAGAGACTCTATCCCACATTAAGGATTAAATGGTAAGGAGCCCTCTAACTTCTGCTCTGGAGCCAATTAAATGCCTGGTACAGGAGTGTGTGGGTGATGGACGGGTAGTGCCCCCCATCAAGTGTTAAAATTTAATAAAAGTTGCTGCCTGCCACTTAATTCCATGCATGTGTCTGTCTTCATTTTGCCACTGCATCCACATTAAAGGAGTAGTGGCTGCTATTCCAGCATATAGACTTCAGCCTGGGTTTGAAGTAGTTTCCATTCGTCCCTCCCTTTAGATTTCCCAAACATGGCCTGGTTACTTTAGCTTGATGTGTGCTAGTGAATTTTCACCTCCAGTTCAGATTCAGCATTCCTTAGACACCCAAAACACCAAATGAAGTCAGTGGGAGTTTTCTATATGTATAGAATTCAGGATCAAACCTTTAATTCCCTAAACTTTTTTCTTTGTTAAACAAAATTATCTTTCAAGGAAGTTTGTAAAAGGCAAGATTCCAATGGGAGTATTGTGTAAGTAAGGACTGCAGGCTTGAACTATGGAAGCCTTCCTATCTCTTTAGCTATGTTTGTACTTCTGCCGAAATGGGCCTAAATAGGGCTTTTGGGCACTATTGTAAAATAAATAGTTAATCATAATCATAATAATTAATAAATCTATTTACAGGAGAGACCAGCATGCTCTGAAACATCTATTTACTAAATACCATTATAGTATTTCAGGTAGTGTTAATACTAATTTAGGTGCTTTTTCACAAACTAGCATGTATACATTTCTAGTGATTAAATATATGTATAGACGATATTAAATGTATGCTTACCCAAGAGCTGAACAATGCAGGAAAATATAGTATGCACTCACTTTATACTTTTATGCATGTATTATTGACTTCTTGCCTATAGCTTTGCAGCCATTCTGGTATTTGTACTCATTATTGTATCAGTTACAATGTCTATGTAGATATGTGCATCAGTTATGCAAAGTTGTTTTTGCATATATGACTAATTTTCAAACTTAAAAGCTTAGCTATTTCACATCTTTTTAACATCTAAACCCAACTGCATATTTCTGAATATAAGGTGTCTGTAAAATTAAATTGTAATGGATAATGCTTGTTTTAATTATACGGGTGGAAAAATGCATCCAGAACCAATAAGATTTTCCGTTTTCTTTCTTTTTTGTAATCCTACAATCACCAACAGGATTATTTCATTTTTTAATATAAAATTCATTCCAAAATGGACATCTTCTATGCCAGGCATTAGACCCCAGCATATTTTTACCTGTCAGTTTTAAACTCCTGAAAATTTTAATTTACAATGGAAGTGCTGCCACCAACTTAATGATAGCAACTTGAATGACCCACTGTAATTTAAAATGTAGAATGAACCTTTATATATCTGTGGCAAATACAGACTTTGCAGCCTCAAGGGTTTGGCATTTTTAGATAAAAAAGAATCAATGTCATTATACAGTGTCTCTCTAGAGCATCATAATTATTCTGCATGCATACAATATTTATTTTAAACTTAAAATTAAACTTCAAGAGGTGGTCATTTGAAAGCTGGCAGTCAGTGAACGGATCCTGTCTTCATGAAAAAGAGAATATTTCTTCTAAAAGTTAAGGAATAGATCAAAACGGTCTTTCCAGTAACTGACACTTTAGTCATACAGATGCTTTTTATGTGTCAGATTTATTAATAAAGAAGGTCCATGGGAACGAACAGAGGAAAATCTTGAGGATGTGACTGTCAGTTTTTGATATGTCAGGTATAATTTTGTAACTCTGATTTTTGGATAGGAGTACACACACAGCATTGTACTGATGTTTGTGTACTTCTTTGTACTTCTCATTTGTGATGACTGGGAAAGAAGATAAGGCGGGAGATGTTTTGATACAGGATTGAAACTTGAAACTACAGTCCTTCAATTTGAACAGCATTCCTTTTTCATCTTTCTTTTCATGTTATCTTTTTAACTTTTGCCACTGATGTAAAGAAAAAAGAAAATTTGAAAAGATGCCAGGTGTTGGTTCTTATCTAGGTGAAAGATCACAAAAGTAGAGAATAAAATATAGTTTTAGTTTGTCGCTAGACAGAATTATGAGAGAGATCAAACGCTCATCAACAACAAATGTTTGTCCTCCTAAAGCCAACATGGAATAATTTAGGTTGTGACATCTCTTCCTATTTTACATGGAATATATTCATAGTATTGTAATTAGTTGAAAGTAAAATATTTTTCTATTATTTATTTATTGTGCATGTAATTATATTCACTTGGGCTACTCTTCATGAAATTCAGAATGTTATTGTTCCAGTTTTAAGTTATCAAAGTAAACACAGCAAAAAACTATAGTAAAATAAACCTTTACATCAGATGAACAAAAGGAAATGAATGAATAAATGGTCTTTTTTCTGGTTTTATTATTTTGTGGAATATATTATGTCAGAAAAAGTAAAATGGAAACTCTTTTGTTTTTGTCAAATGGTGAAATATAGTGGTTTTGATTGAGAAAGTCAATATTTCTGTGTATTCTCCACCCATGGATTCACTTGTCCAGGTTGAAGATGTCATCTTAATGTCCCTCAGTTAGCAATATACAATCTAAATATTCAGTCATCCTCTGCATCTCATTATTTTTAGGTTTTCATTGATACTTCTATTATCTACATAGTCACTGACTGATCTGGTGAAACTGAACCGTATTCTGCCTAACACCCTGGTTCAGCAAAGAACTTAAATATGTACTTAACTCCATGAAAAGAGATAAGATGGGTGAGGTAATATCTTTTACTGGATCAACTTCTGTTGGTGAAAGAGATGCTTTTAAGCCTGCACAAAGCTCTTCTGCAGGAAAGGTACTAAGAGTGTCACAGCTAAATACAAAGTGGAACAGATTGTTGAGCATAAGAACTTAATGTGTTGTAAGAGACCATTCAAGGTGAAGTGTGCAGTAGACACCTCTGCAGTTGTAGGACAAAGGAGGGTTAATGGGTTATAGATTGTTGTAATGAGCCATAAATCCAGTGTGTTTATTAATTCTGTGATTTTCAGTCTCTGGAAAAGTTGTGAATTTAAGCTCCTAGGCTCATCTTTTGAAGGTGTTGGGCAGGTTTCCTTTGAGGATGAGGACTGAGAGATCAGATATGGAGAGACCATTGGTGAGTTGGTGGTTTTGTCTTCTATTATTTTCCTGTGTGAGTTCATTTGAAAGCATGTCTTAGTTGCCATTTTTTAAAAAGTAAGTTTCTAGCCATCGTGATTTTACAGAAAAGCTTAAAAACATGACATGAGGACACCCCAAAGGCCTAAAAATGATAAAGAAAATGAAAAGACCAAGAAATTTATTATTTTCATAAATCTCATTACTTTTAAGCCAATCTCATGATTTCTGGGGATCTGACTCAGAATATTTGAACACTTGGGACTTGCAATCCTGCAATATATAGACTAATTGCATCACAGTAGGTAATAAAGTATTAGGCAACTGTAGGGTGACCAGACAGCAAATGTGAAAAATCGGGCCGGGGTAGGGGGTAATAGGAGCCTATATAAGAAAAAGACCCCAAAATCAGGACTGTCCCTATAAAATCAGGACATCTGGTCACCCTAGGCAACTGTATGCCACAGTCAGACACAACAGTGATGAGGAGAAACTGTAGTGTGGTTGTAGCCATGTTGATCCCAGAGCTTCGGAATTAAAGAAGAGCTCTGCGGTGCTTGAAAACTTGTCTCTTTTACCAGCTGAAGATCATCCAGTAAAAGATATTATCTTACCCAATTTGTCACCACGAGGAAATGTTTTTTTAATCTGACTTTTGTAGTTGTAAAAAAGAGATCAACTAACATACCTCCCCTCTTGCTGAGCAAAATGGCTGTTGCTGAGCTCGGTTATGTTACATCACAGATGGAATATTTGCAACGTATCAGACAAAGGAGAAATAACTTGTGACTTGTCCCATGTGATTATCCAGTGAACCAGACTTGAACTCAAATTACACTCCAAATATCAGCCTGATGAAGTTTTTTGCATATGGGGATAGAGAGAAAAAATTGCTAAAAGTTTCTGCAAAGCCATTGATAACATTTCAGCAATCCACTGCCAGTTTACAAACGTAGTTCAAACTCAAATCATTTTGAGTTTTGCACTTAGATAGTTTGGGTTGAGCAGTTTGTACAGTTCTATCCAGAAACCAATCTCCATAGTCTAGGTACCACATAGACAGGGGCTATTATCTGCCTTGTCTGTAAAGTGATGCCTCTGCATATTTATCTGAAAATCATGCTGCTTTTTTTACTTCATATTGCAATGCAAGTTCATATTCAACATACAGTCCATTGAACACTTATGCTGCTGGGTGGTTATTCCTGTGTGGAATATGATTCTAAATAACTGTCAGGGCACCCAGAACTGTGGATAGGCATTTAAAAATAATCCAAATGAATAAATGATAAATATAATCCCTACGGACTATATTTTAACAGGTATTTAGGAGCCTAAATTTGCAGATAGACAGTGGGATTTTCAAAAGTGCCTAGGCCCCTAACTCCCACTGGTCCATTGGGAGTTAAGTGCCTAGGCTCTTTGGAAAATCCCACTAGCTGCTAAGATGCATTTTTAAGCTCCTAAATACCTTTAAAAATATGCCCTGAGTAGAGGTGGGCAAAAATTTTCAGTTGAAACTATTTTTGGTGAAAAATGCAGGTTTGTGAATTCATGTTGGTTTCTCTGAATTGTTCCTGATGGAGGGAAAGAGTCTGAAAAGTCAAAACATTTCATTTTGACCTTTTTGAAATGAAACATTTTGATTTTTCAGTTCAAAGTGACTTTCCATTGTGGAATTTCCTTCATTTAATTTTAAAAAGGCAAAAATATTTTTAAAAGGCCTGAAATCAAAATGAAACATTTAGTTAGTTTTGGATTGAACAATATGTTTAGCTTGGCACAAAACATTTTTTCCACTTTGCAATTCGCCAAAACTATTGAAACAATTCATTTGGTATGATGCAAACCAAATTAAAAAAAAATTTTTTTTGGACTTGCCAGTGAATTTTTAAAAAATCCATTAATCTCCCAGCTCTAGACTTAAGTCCCTTCCACAATAACCTGCAGTCTCTGGCTGTGTGGTCATGGGTTGTGTGTAGAAGCACCTCCTCCGTTGGTGGGCTGTGTGGTTATATTGGGAAATGAGTTCCCTTTAGTTTTTGTGAAGTAAGCAGATCTGCGGCTGGTGTGGAAGAGGTGGGTGAGCAGGTCTCCCTAGGCTGGCTGCAAAGGGTCTTCCTTGGTTGGTGGGCGATTAGGGGTTAAGGCTAGAGCCTTACCAATTTTTCAGGCTCCAAGGTAGAGCTAGCATTAGGCGTATGCAGGCACCAATGAGAAGAGACTCAGGCTGCAGTGCATACAAGGCTTTCACTCGGTGCCATTTCCTCTGCCTCCTTGTGTGCTGTTGGAGTAGCTGATGTGCAAGGGAGGATTGTGGGGACTATAGGGTCCATCCCCCCCATGACCACATACTCACGTGCATAAGTGTTTGCAGGATCGGAAACTTATTCACAAGGGGCAGGGGCACTTTAAGCAGCCAATTCCCACTGACTTTCATTGGGGGTAAGTTCCTAATTGTCATTTGTACCTTTGAAAATCACCCCCATAAACTCCTCTACGTGAGTGTTATGAGAAGAAAAATGACCCAAAGCATAAATAATGGTGGAGACACCCTTGACAATAATTTTCAGACTGTCATCAGCTACATCGGGGCAGTATTGCTTTCTTACCAGAATGGGAGAATTAGCTTGTTACTTGAATGAAAAAGAATTGCTCGCCCTAATTGAAATAGTCCTTAGGATATATATATATATTTGTGTCAAACTGCAGCCTTCTTGGCAGTAGTCTCATTGACATCGCTGCCAGTCAGCAGCTGCAAATTCTAGCTAGTCCTCTCTTGTGCCAATCTGCTGGTGAGTGGTGCAGAAACATTTTAATTAATGTTGAACTTCTTAAAGTTGAAGTGAAAACAATTACAGCTCAATTTTACTTTGCCTCCTCATTTTCATCACTTATATTCTCTCTTCCTCCTCCCTCTCCATTAGAGGACTTCGTTTCACAGTCGGTGAATTATAATCTAATTATTATATTTTAAAAAGGCAGACAAGGCATTGTTTCTCCATCCTTCAGTTAAAAAGCTCTAGAAGGACGAAGGAAAAACTATTCTCTTCTCGAGTGCCACTCGCATGGAGTCAACGCTCATCACAGACATCTCATTCTTCCCCATCTGTGGCTTCCCCCCCCCCCCCCCCACAAAAGGGATTGCATCTTTCCCTTAACAACTGTGTGCACACCAGACTCAAAGAAAGTTCATAGGCACATCACATGTACACTGGATATGTAAGTGAAGTGATCTGTAGCGCTGCTAATTAGACCTAAATTCTTGATTTACTATTTATAAAACAAAATTGATTATTACTTCATCAACAACATTTAAAGCATCATTAAGAGAGGTCTGCTCCAGCAGCCTCAGGTTAAATTTTTTAACAAGCACTTTAGTTGCTAATCTGTGTTATTGCCAACATATGTAAACTTCCTAATGCTAATTGCATTCAGCTGTGAATCAAACAATGTCTAATTCTCTTCAGGATTAATTATGCACATGTGCTGCCTGCATTCCTAAACATGGTTCTCATAAATAATAAGAGATATATCTAGGCAGATGGGATTTTTCCAACTAAACGATCTGTTTATCATGAATAAAACAATTGACATATACTAGACTTCTAATGTAAAGTCACCACAGCCTTCACATATTTTTAATCATAAATAATTACTGCGACAGTTGTTTGTCTGACTACATTTTTGAACAACCAAGCACTAAAAAGCATGTTCTTCAAGACGTACTATTATCTCTGTGCTGCTTCTTTTTTTCTTTAAACTGAAGGCACATAACAGGATGGTTTATATTGTGTGTTTGATGAATGAAGCTAACTGACTGCAATAAATGCACAACTTTTGTAAGCCCCAGGGAATCTTGCTGAAGTGGACTTGGTAAGAAAAACTGCTAAAATGTTATGTATTCTGCTTTTTCAGGATTTGAAGTGTCCAGAGAAAATGTTGGCAGCATCTCTTTGGAATATTTAAATGAATTTGGAAGTGCTGATAGTTTGCTTCATTTTTTGGTAAGATGACTTCAAATGGAGAAGACCTGTTAAATGAAAAGATGCTTGTAAAAATTGCATTTGACAGAGAGAAAAGAAATTTATCTTTAACATTTAATGAAAGGTACAAATAAAGGTGTTCTATCATATCTCTTATTAAAGAAGGCTAGATCTTAAATCCAGCCTCAGTGAACACATCAGTAACGCCTTTTATTATAAGACATACATTTCTTGGTTTCCACCAAAAGAAGCTTACATAGAAAATGCATCAAAAAAACAAGAGATGAATATTAGAAGTAGTGGTACATATAAATTGCACTATTATGCAAAGATCATGTTTCATCATGGGCTACTGCAGCTGTTATTTTTAGTGGTATTGTGACACAACTTCTCATGACTGCATGTGTCATTTTGAATTCTTCTGGTGAGTCTGTTAATATTCTTTTTTAAAAACATGAGTGAATTTAATGCTTGTGAAAGGTAATGGACTGATAGCCCTGATGTTGGACGTTCTCTTGCAACAAAACAGGTGTACCATGGTTAGCAGCAGTGCAAGCTTCCCCTGGTAGTGTGCTCTAAACTGCTCTCCAAGGACCATCTCTAGAGGTGAGAAAGCAGTTCACTCTCTCCGCTGAGTCAACCAATAGAGGTATCAATCAACCTCTGTTGTGATGTTTTCTGTAATAAGGACACCTGGGCTGAGATCATCAATTAATTTCATATAACCATCTGATGGGTTTTCAACGGTCTATCACTTCCAGTCACTAGTGACCTTGCCTGAATTTGAGCTGGTGACCTAGAAGTAAAAACCTCTGAGTTCTGTTACTAGTTCAACTATGCCACCCTGCCCTTTGTTCAGTTTAGGCAAGATAAACTCTGTTGTGGCTATGGATTGTATGCAATACAGCTAAACTATGAAGTGACAAAAAGCGTGATAATCTGGAAAGCACAGTTTCAACAGCTTGAGCAGCTTTATTTCAAAATGAGCCATTTGTCTGCTTTTAGAAATCAGATAATTCATGATAACAGCATGTGGCTGAAAGGATAAAAACAAGTGAAGAGTTAAGGGCATTGTAGCATTCACCTTATTCAAAGTAGTATAGATGGAGAAAAAATATGTAACAGTTTAAGGTGTCACACACCACATGCAGGAACATGTGGTAGGATCTTTTACTGCTTGCTAATGTTACATACACCATGCTTTCTTTGTGCACTTAAAGCCTGACCAGTGAAGTCTGTGAGAATTTTGCCCTCACTGGATTATTATTTTTGCACTGAATTCTTCCCAAATTAGAGTTATTTTGAGAGACTAATAAAGTGAAAGGGGCCAGATTCTCAGATGGTGAAATCAGATTAGCTCCATTGACTTCATTGGAACTATTAGAGATGATAAAATAAAAATCAGTGACATTTTCAGGAGAAAATTTTGACATTTTCAGGAGGGAAAAATTTTTGACTTTTCATTGGGGGAAAAAAAGTTTTGTCCAAAATCTGCCAAAAAGAAAAGAAAAAGAAAAACAAGCAAAAAATGGCCAAAAAATTCTATTTTCGGTGAGTTGCGGGGCAGGTTAAGACAAATAATAAAAATTTAGGGAAAGTGCACATTTTTCTCACTCATTTTCATTTTGTTGAAACCCCAATTTTCTGAAAAAAAAAAAAAGTTTGGATGGCATTTTTTAGACCAGTTCTAAGAGCTACATTGATGTTCACCTTTGAGAGTCTGGCCCAGTCTTTCTTTTTTTAGAATTTGAGCTTTCAGGTAACGTTGAGACCTATTGTCATTTCTGAAATGCTATCAGAACCAGGCAAGGGCTAATGTGGAGCATTTAGCCATAGTGCAGTATCTATGGGAGGGATTGTGTCTGTGGAGACACAATGACTTCTGTAGCTAACCAGTGGCATGGGGATTTTGGATGCTGTACACCTGGCTGTCCCCAGGAGGGACCTGGCCCCTGCTTTCACACCATTTGGGGCAATTTGCACCCTCAAGGACCTACAGAGAGATTAGTCTCTCCATTCCACAGAGCATAGGTGGTATATGAAGGGGGGGGTATTGGAAGGGGAAGACTCCTTGTTACCATCCTCTGTGTACCTGCCCACAGGCTAGAGATAATCTGGCCCCAAATGAACCAGAATTAATTTAATTCTTTTGAAGCAAACCAGGCATCTTGCCTACAGATCTTATCACACTAAAAGAGGCCAGCTGGTGAAGGAAACAAAAAAAACATACCCTCCCATTCATAAGCAAGCAGTAAGGCTTGGTCTTTTTGCATCCTCTGCTGTACCATGAATACACAGAGAAAAATAACTTTCAGACACGAACTCAAAGCCAACAATGAACAAAAAGTTGGGTCCTTGCCAGCTGCACCTGAGTAACTCAATAAATTAAACAACCAACAACTAAAATAGCAGGTGGCCATTGATGTTTCTGTGTGTGGTATCACAAAACTTTCGGGCTATTACTAGTTTACCGTAAATGGAAGTGTAACTAGTTACTGATTATAGAAGTACACCCCATTTTTGTGGAAATATAGTAACTTCTTGTTTCCAGGTTAACAAAATATGTTCAAGAAAAGAAAACCAGAGCAATTGCAATGAGCTGTGCCCATTGCTCTTAATCCCTCAGGATGAAATTCACCCTGGTGCAGGAAATCAGCACAAGGCCAATGCACTGCTTAAGTCCCACTTAAGACCTAAGTGTCAGATTTTCAAAAGAGCACAGCCCCCATTTAGGCACCTACAATAACTGGTCAGATTTTCAAAAGTGCTCAGTGTATTGAGTGCTGAGCTCCCAGGTGTAAGTGGGAGTTAAGCAGTGAATAGGTCTTGTACTTGTCCCCTACACAGAGGTGAATTTCACTGTAAGTGCTGAAGGCGTTTGTCTGTAGTGCCTTTTACAGCAAACAGGAGAGCTGTCAATGAGGGCCTGCATTCCTGCAGCTCTTAGACGTGTGAGGAGTCCCCACCAACTACAAACATGAGAGAGGGCTGCGGGATCTGACACTGAGCCACATATAAGACAATTCCCTCCCCGCCCCATGGTAGTGATTGCAAAAAAGCAAATGATGTTCATGATGCAAAAGGCAAAAAAAAAAGTTCATGCTTTTGATATTGTCTTGTACCTAAATAACCTTTTATTTTTTATTTTTAGTGATAACAGTTTTAAAGAGGGGAGTTGCCATAGAGAAGCACTTTGTAAATTATCCTGCCTCTCAACATATTAAAATCCTATCTATTTATCTGTGTAAAGTTGTGAGGCAGGAAAAGCTGGGAAAAGAGGACTCATGACCCATTTGGAAAATAAACTGTCAAGGATAGGTCATTGGCTTATTTCTTTGTGTTACTATTATGCTGTTGTTGAGCTCTGGCTCCCTGTGGTATCCTGTGCAGCCCAAGGCTCTCACTAAAGTTTGCTTGACTGTAACTGCCACATCCACCCACTTATATACAGAAATCCCAGAATGTTAAAAGTCACGGATCTTTTTAAAATAAAAAATCATGGAACCCGTGAGGACTATAACAAAAGTCAAGTTTTTGTTATGTGCCTCACTGCTTTTTGGCTTTGCTTCTTGGCTCTCCTGGTTTGTAATATGATTATTACTTGTTTCATATGAGTCATCGCTGCGGCTACTTCAGAATCCAACTGATATTGTGTCCTATTTTAAGTTACCAAAGGCATCCAATAAAAAATTATCTAGATTTGTGATTTGTGTGCTTCTAACAACATAGTTGCAGTTGGTTTATAACTGCTGCTGTTTCTTCAGCTATTTATTATTTATAGTGTACAAGGTGTGAAGTTAAAGACATAGGAAGAAACCATTGACATTAATGAAAGTTTGGCATTGACTTCAGTGTGTCCCAGATTTCACCCAGGGTCCCTTTCCTGAAATTCTTATGTAACCCATGGGCCTAATAGGGAGGTATCTCTTTAAGAGATCTATGGAGGGGAGGGGTAGATATGAGTAGTCACTTGTTGCTAGGAGATGCACAATTAGCACTCCACCCTCAGAAGTTTCTGGGATTGGGTGTGGTAGTTTTGGGGTATGCTCAATAGGTTCCCTGTAACTGGACTCAGACTCCAGCTGCTTTTACAAAAGCCCATGTGCCCTGTGTGGGTTGGAAGAAACTGAGCCAGGGGAGCAGAACGCTGGCTGTTTTTCCCTAGCACTGAAGCATTTTGCAGCAGGGTTGTTTTTTTTAAAATCTACTAAATCTTTTAAAATCTAAATACTTAAACTGGTTGGATAATTAGTTAGCTGACTAGTCACCTCTGTGATTTCAGCAGTGAAGGAGAAAGAGTCTGCATAGATTCCAGTTGGAGGTTTCTATGAGCAAGTCATGGCCAGTGGGTGAACCCTGGGCTCGGGGAGGCTAGCCCCCGACCTGGACCACCCCTTTTGTCTGAGGCCCCACCCCTCCTGCTAGAGCCCAGAGTCCCCCTCCTCCCAGCGCGGCAGCCAGCTCTCCCACCCCACTGCTGCCCGAGTGCCCCCAGTCCCAGAGCGCCGGGCAGGTGAGTGGGCAGCATGTACCCGCCAGCCCCAAAGTGCCGGGCGGGTGAATGGGTGGCGTGGCCGCCCCTCCCAGCCCCTGAACGCCACCCCCCCAGCCCTAAAATGCCAGGAGGGCGGGAGGGACAGCCCCCCTCCCAGCCCTGGAGCTCAGGCTGGCCCCCATTAGCCCCAGCCTGGAGCCATGGCCACGGGGGAAGAGCCCCCTTCAGCATAGCCAGGGAAGCAGGAAGGGTCTGGGGGTGGAGCGTGGGTGGGGCCACGCAAGGCTGTTTGGGGAGGCTCAGCCTCCCCTGCCTTCCATACCTGCCACCCTCTCAAATTGGAACTTGCACACAGAGCAAGTGGAGGGAAAATGTTGTTGCAGTGCTTTTGACTCAGCAATCTTAGAGATTTTGGTGTTTGAATGCTGTAACTGGTGTTCGAATGCTCTCACA
This sequence comes from Chrysemys picta bellii, assembly GCF_011386835.1. Taxonomy (NCBI): domain Eukaryota; kingdom Metazoa; phylum Chordata; order Testudines; family Emydidae; genus Chrysemys; species Chrysemys picta. The sequence continues at coordinate 49,150,780 of NC_088791.1, read as the reverse complement.
TCTGTTGCACATTCAAAGCTTGTATTCCCATGCAGACAACAAGTAATGGGACAGATTCGAAGCTTGCATTTCCACACATGAAACAGATAATAATGGGGCAGGCAAATTGGAACTTGCACATGGAGCAAGTGGAGGGAAAACATTGGAACTTGCACATGGAGCAAGTGGAGGGAAAACATTGTTGCAGTGCTTTTGATTCAGCCGTCTTGCAGATGTGGGTGTTCGAATGCTGTAACTGAGACTCAGATGAACTCAACCTAAGCTTTTGGGAACCCTGAGTTACTTCCCACTGCGTTTCTGTAGGGACTGACCTGTTTAGACTTAAGTTGTTGTCTTCATTTATGTTTATGTACAACTGTGAAGATAATGTATGTGGATCATAAAGTAGCCATGTTATGTCATAGACATTAAGTTATTAGTATTTTTTATGTTTCTTTATCATTATAAGATTTTATAAAGTTGGTACTTAAGAATTAAGTTCATTCCTTTTGTTCTTTTTGGACTTGATTGTAGGAAAGTTGACCCTGTGCAATCCTTGCTGAAAATCCTCAATGACTGAATGTTGAGTCTCCATGTGCTTTTCTGTGGGAGTTGTGTTTTAGGCATTAGGAGAATGAGCGGTGAAGTAAACTCTAGCCCAACCAAGGTTACACTTACAGTCTAAATTTCGACTTGACACAACAATTGGAGGAGCATACTCAGAGAAATGGAGGGAAGGAAAGTATAACAAGGGTTGCACTGATCACATGTGTTACTCAATAGGGCGTGTGCACATTTTGATAGTTCCATTCAATTATTGTTGTTGTGATTTATTAATATATTTGGTTCTCATTTAACTTTTTTACTCACATCTCATGGGTGACCACAAAACTAAGATTTTTAGGAGGAATCTGAATAAGGAGAGGGAGAGACTTGAAATAACTTTTAGGAGAAGGTGTTCTGTGCATATACGGTGGCATGGAGGACATTGTCTTCTATCTCTTACTTTGCTTTTTCTCATTACAGGAAATATTTGAAGAACTTAGTTTTGTGTTGGTAGAAAGGGGAATTTTCGCCAAGGGTCTCTTTGCTCTGATCAGTAGCATTTGTTGGTCATATACATAAGATTAAACTTATAATACAGACCTCAATTAACACCTTCAACCTTTAGCAGCCTTGTCAGTGTGATTTGTTCCCTCATGGCAAAAATGAATGGCAATTCCTTACATAGGTTCCTGTTAAAGTCAATACCAAGAACTCCTGACATACTTGAGATCAGGATATGGGCTTAACTCCTTGTTCATAGTTTATTCTTCTTTTTCATATGCCACTATTGTTTTAAAATCAGTTAAAAATATATATTTTTTAAAATGCCTAAAATTTCCTTTGGCCTTTTCATTAAAACTTTGTTCAGTTTCATTTTAAGCCAATTTGCAAACATAAATTGCTCCTGCAAATTATGCTCTCATATTTGTTGCACATTCGAAGGCTGTATTCCTATGCATACAACATTAATGGGACAGATTCAAAGCATACATTTTCACACATGAAACAGATAATGGGACAGGCAAACTGGAACTTGCACACAAGCACTCACATGCATACAGCTCTGTATTTTCCCAGGAAGGGATATTGTATGTTTTGCAAGGAATGTTCTGCAAACATGTGCTTGAAATTTTGGCTCTTTATATGAGAATCTTCTCACAGCTCTAAAAAGATCCCATATTTAATATTGCTTCTATGTGTCACACATTTAAATCCCAAATAAAATCTTGTGTTAGCATGTGATTTTATGTAAAATAACAGTAGCTTTTTGAGTGCAGTGTGCCTGCTGTCATTCACACTTTGCCCTGCTCCATAGACAGACTGAAGCACACTACATTTACAAGTCCTCAGTGACACTCTTTCAATTGCTTCATGAAACTGTTTGGATGATACACCTAAACTGATTAGGTCACCTTGATGGGCATTAATATACTTGAGTGTTTGATAAGGGCAGTAATGTAGTCCCTTTGGATTCTAATGACTGAAGAGTTACATTAAAAGATAGTATTTCTTGGAATTGCTAAATTATTTTTTCTTATAGCTTCTTATAGCTGTTGATGCTTACTGGTTTTCAGTGTGGTGTGTTTATTAATTTACTGATCAGTAAAATAGGAGCAAATAAACACATATTTGTTGGTTTCGGAAAAGCAAAATTAATAAAATTCAACTCATTTACTTATTTTTGGTCAATAACAGAGTTCCTGTACATAATATATTATCATCTCCTGTTTCCATGTGATTTTTTAAAAAGTACTGCTTGTTTGGTAAGCGTTCTGATAGAACTTTGGTGTTTTTTTGTTTTTGTTTTTTACGAAATTAAAGAAAAAAAGACACCTTAAGTTAGCAGATTTAGCAGAAGTGCTGTTGAGCAGAAGTTCCATTTGGACTGTCAAGGCTCTCATTCTCCCTGTCTGTTCAGTGTAAGGGAATCCCATCCATTGTGCTGTTACTGGGGTAGAGCAAATCCACTGAGCCACTGCATATTCATTAGGGTTGTGGCTATGTGGGTGAAGAGAGCAGGGCATCTGACATGCTCCATTGTGTCTTAATCCACTCTAATGCCTCTTGATGGAAGGAGTTGAAGAGGATAGAAGGAAGAAGGCTAGAGGAGTTCAGAAAGAAAGAAAAAGTCACAGAGGAAGTTAGCTAGAGGAAGGAAATAAACTGCAATGGGACTAAAGCAAAGATTTCAAAGGTGCCTAAAGGATTTTTAAGAGCGCAAATCCCAATCAATGGCTGATTTAATTGCCATGGACTAGAGCAGGGGTTGGCAGCCTTTCAGAAGTGGTGTGCCGAGTCTCATTTATTCATTCTAATTTAAGGTTTCGCGTGCCAGTAATACATTTTCACTTTTTTGGAAGGTCTCTTTCTATAAGTCTATAATATATAACTAAACTATTGCTGTATGTAAAGTAAATAAGGTTTTAAAATGTTTAAGAAGCTTCATTTAAAATTAAATTAAAATGCAGAGCACCCCGGACCAGTGGCCAGGACCCGGGCAGTGTGAGTGCCACTGAAAATCAGCTCACGTGCTGCAGGTTGCCTACCCCTGGCCTAAAGCACCTGTTCCTCTGCTGTGCTAAGAATATACCAAGCGCATTACTGCATTTACTAATCTATATTTCTCATGTTATTGTTAATATTGATATTGATGCCAATAATAACATTCATATTAATATATTTATTTTAGTGTTATTAAGCATTTTTACAGCACAGTAAAAGTATACATCACTTACAAAACAGTCCTTGCCCTCCACAGCTGACAGTCTAACTTAGATAAATAGGGTGCATTGGGTAAGAATTAATGTCTACCATTCCTACACAAAAAATGGGCATTAACATCCCTTTTTTACACCAAGCTTGTCTGCGTCAGAGCCCAGAACTCAGGTGTTCTAGCACCCAGTGTCAGCATCATTTTACTAGATCATGGCTGAGCCTCTCCCATCACCAAAATAGTGGATGCAATTTAAGGTCCTGATCCAGTAAAGTAATTGAACATGCGAGTAGTTCCACTGAGGTTCCATATGCTCAAAACTTGCTTGGATTGGAGCCTAGCTGCAGGTAAGTGAATGATTCTTGGTGTGACGGGCTTACTCAACCCCTTGTCTAGCTAATTTGTCTTGGGCTTGAAGTATTCCTCCAAGCTGTTTCATGCTGTGCCCTATATGAAAAATGCCACTATTGGTGCAAATACTGAAGTACACAAGTACAAAGTATGCTCTTATGCTTTCTACAAGCATTCATCTGAGTAGTATTTCATCACTCGGATGTTTGCAAAGGGGTTGTGAGAGTGGCCAGGGCAAATGAAGTTTTAAATTTGAGTGAATATTTACAGTATTCAGATATGTTTTCGTAGTGTACCCCTACCTTTAGCTGGCAACACAAGGTGGAGCAGTTTAAGCAGGCAGAAAATTGTGAGAGTGCCTAAGATTTGAGGTCGACAGGTTGCTACTGAAAATGGCAAGTAGAGCTCATTATCAACATGTACGCTGGGTGGAGAAGCCTGAAAAAAAGTGGGATTTTAATATTTTATTTTAAAATATTAGGCACCCAATTTACCTCTGCTAATTTAAATGAAACTGAACCCACTTATGCCAGTGGTGAATATGACTGTAGGAGTTTACTGCCAAAAGGGGGAAACTGGATTAATACCTTAGCCCTTGGCTACACTTACCCGGTAGTTCGGCGGCGAGCGATCGAACTTCTGGGTTCGACTTATCGCGTCTTGTCTGGACGCGATAAGTCGAACCCGGAAGTGCTCGCCGTCGACTGCGGTACTCCAGCTCGGCGAGAGGAGTACCGCAGAGTCGACGGGGGAGCCTGCCTGCCGAGTGTGGACCAAGGTAAGTTCGAACTAAGGTACTTCGAACTTCAGCTACGTTATTCACGTAGCTGAAGTTGCGTACCTTAGTTCGAATTAGGGGGTTAGTGTAGACCTGGCCTGACATAGATGCCAGTCCTACAATTGGGTCCGTATAGATGGATCCTGGTATCCATGATTTCAGTGGAGTTCCTTACAGGCATAAATCCTAAAAGGCGTAGCATCCTAACTGGCAGGTTTGGGGCTGTGAAATTCCCTACTATAAAAAGGATTTTTAGCCCACTAACATTTTCCAGCATTGACACTTCAAGGTCACAGTCTGTACTGTCTGTACCAACCATCCTTAGGTATAATATGACATAGGATGTGTCGTACTCTGCTGTCCATTCCTTTTAATATCTCTAGTCAAAACATTTTGCTAATTTGTTTTTCTTAAGTAAAAGACTATCAGGGCTGAATGAATGCTGTTTTTAAAAGCTTGGCTCTATCAAACTATAAGACTTTGTAAAATTTTACTGGAAAATATAAACCTACAATTAAACTAATACTATGAGTAAAGAAAACAATAATTCATAATTTCACACTTTGTAAATATATTTTTGTTGGCAAAGAAAATTATACACATCTCCACAACATAGTACGTCATGGTAACATAACAAACATATATATTACTTTGAAGTTTTAATGTTCTTTTTGAAGTATACAGCACCTTTTAAAAATGTATTTATAACTGGTATATAACATATAAACAATGTAAAGCTTTCAAAGTTGGATTCATTACAGGTATTAAATGCACCCAAAATTATACCTCTCTTCATTCACTTGAGGTGACCTGTTTTTTGGCACATTTTGGATGGAAATATTCCTGTTCAATTTATGGAATGTTTTCAGCTATACTGGTACTAGTTTGTAGCAACTGTTTTGTGTAGATACACACACACACACATAATACTTATAGAAATACTGGAATGAAGTACCATGAACATTAATATTCTGCTTTTCCCCTGTAGACCTTTGAATGAGTTGATATTATTTTTACAGAAACTTGATATGAGCCTATTTATATTAAATATCACATTCATTTTATTTCCAGTAATTTTTAGCACAAAGCCAACATCTTCCACAGAATTCTATATTTAACTTATGTGTAGTTTTGATGAGAGTTTACATTTTTACTGTACTATGTATATTTGAAAATATACATACTACACAAGATGTATATTACAATATACATGGTATATAGCATAGGCTTTATCTTTAGGAAATACAATAGTCTCAAATTTCTGGCAATACTTTCTGCAATTGCCCTTGGTATTGCATCCATATATTAGAGTTTATTTTCAAAATGCTGAGTACTGGCTTAATTCTGCTTCCATTGAAGTCAACGGTAAAAATTTGGCATATCTGTATTACTCAGGAGTGGCAAGTGAGTGAGATATTATTATTAATATTTATTATTTCTATTACCGTAGCATCTGAGGCCACAACTAAAACTGGGGCCTAGTTGTTCTAGGCACTGCACATACACAGGAGAACAATTCCTGCTCCAAAGACCTAATGATCTAAGGAGACGAGACAGATAGTGGGAGAAAGAAAGTTTCATTATCTCCATTTTATAGATAGGAACTGATGCACGAGTGATGAAGTGACTCACACTGAAACCCAGATCTCCAGAGTCATAATATGGTGTCTTAATCACAAGACTTATTAAGTTATGGAGTAATTCAGGTCATACCAAAGTAGCACAGATAATACCTTTACTTCACATCACAGTATGATGTATTTTGTTTATGCCTCATGTTCTGTGTAAAGGGCTCAGAGGAAGACATAAAAACCTCTTATATGACCTATATTCGAATTTCTATACACAAAAGTTGCATGTCCTTTAAGGAGTTTGATATCTTAATTCCAGGTGTCGTTTGTACCAAGAGTCTAGAAACAAGTTCTGAATTCTTCCAGAAAGGGTGGAACCTCTTTTCGTGTCAAGTTTTGCAGGGCTGTGAAACAGCAGTTCTTACACCCATAATGGGAGCAGGACTGAAGATTGCCTGTTCTGAGCCTTCGGCTGGTGTAATTTTCTTTCTGCAATGAAGGCTTGAATCTCCACCACTGAAGTCAATGGAAGCTTTGGCTCTGACTACAGTGGGAACAAGATGAAGGCACTGATGAAAAAGAGGAACTATTTGTCTAGCAGGTAGTTTTTTGTTTTTGTTTTTTGTTTTTTTTTACTGAATGGCTATTTGAACTGCTCACTGTTTTGGAATTTGCAATAAGCTACAGGGAGATGCATTAATGGGCAGAGGAGGTGAAAACGGAATGATACGTACTTAGATGATAAGCTCTTTGGGATAGAGGTGATTGTTTTGTTCTGTGTTTATACAACAGCTAGCACAATGGGATCCTGGTCCATGAGTAGGGTTGCCAACTCTCCAGGATTGTCCTGGAGTCTCCAGGAATTAAAGATTAATCTTTAATTAAAGATTATGTCATGTGATGTAATTTCCAGGAATACATCCAACCAAAATTGGCAACTCTATCCATGCGTGGGCCTCCTAGATGCTATGGTAATACATATATTTATTATTATGTATATGTATCACATTGTTTAGAAATGTATTATATAACTTTGCCCTTTACCACATAGCTACCACCTCTATATGTGAAATATGCATATGATTACAGCTAATCTTTCCATTTATCTATCCGTGGCAGTTAAGATATGACATTTTCCATTATAAGCCTGATTTTCTCTTAAGCTTTCTGAATAAGCTCCTTTACACACAGCTCCTTCTCTCATATACTTACTTTTGTTGTGATTTTTTTCTGAAAAATGGTGGTTTAGAGTTATTAAATTTTAGGTAAAATCTCAGCCCCTCCTCAGCTGCATTCTTGCCTGTCCTCCCCAAATACCAGCCTCCTGAATACCTGCCTTGATTTCTTGCTTCTGGCAGCTAGCATCTTCTGGCAGAATTTTTCACCGTCTATGTATTTTGCTCAGATCCTTACTTTTCTCAGCATCACCAAGAAAACTTGGACTGTCAATTCACTCTTGGCCAGAGAGATGGCCATAGGAAGAACATCTTCTATAGGAACTTGTGACATTGTGGAGAAGAGGCCTCCAGGGAGACCTTCAAGCAACCTAGAGAGGGGTGTGATGAAGAAGTAACTCACCCCGAGTCCAAAATATCAATTATCCAAGTGTCTTCCTTCGCCTTCCAGCAGTGTCTTTGTCTAGACAATGTTTCCAGAAGAGATAGCTGGGAGCAAAGGCAACAGAGCAGCTTTCTCAGTATCAGAATATTTACCACCCCTCCCCCCTGCCACACACCCTTCAGAGGGATATACAGTAATAGACTTTTTGGTCCTTTAAATAAGGGGGAGTCTAGACAGCAGTATAGTCACCCCCTCTTCTTCACAGGAGGGAGATACAGCAGAAACTCCCATCACCACGACATATCTTTCATGGAGTTTCAGTTAGTGCATCTGTATATGAGAGAATAGAATTTGGCTCTTGAATCACCAGTTAAAATCTCAGCCTTAAGGTTGCATCAGTTTAGTTTTCTCACAATTAATCCCTTGTTGAAAAAAAGAAAAGAAAGTGATACTGATCGCACATGTATAGTGCATTTGTTTGAATATGTGAGAATCTAATAGACACGCTTAGCCTCATTTGCAGGCCCTAATCTTTGTATCTTTCTTGAAGTTTGAAGTATTTCCACATTTCTGTCTTCCTGCCATACTTCTTTATGGTGTTTATATTTTATTCATTTTAATTTTGTTTCCTTTCTGTTCCCAACCAAACACTCAAATGACTTTATGTTGCCAAAAATTTGAACTTCAGTACTTTTTCCTTTCAGAAGTTAATGTTTGTTTTGTTTTTGTTTCCATTTTGTTTTATTATTTTCCATTCCTTTTGGTAACAAAGATGGGAAATTTCACTATAAATCGAAGTAGTTCTGCTCTCTATTATGTGTCTGGTATGTCTGATTTTTTATTTCAACGACAACTTCAAAATGCATATCATTCAGTGCAGATTATTCCACCTTTGCTTTGTGTGCTGGTGTCATCCAGTAAATGAAAAAAATCGCCAAAATAGAAGAAAGTGGGGATTTCACTTGCAATATTTCCTTTTTCATTACAGCACCAGTACCATTGAACCATACTATGTCCCATATCTACCAGCAGTCTTGCTGATTTCTTTGCACAAGCAGGAATTGCAGACAGAAGCAAATCACTTCCATATTGCAGGCAGACAAGACAGATGCTTTCCATTAAGAAATGTGTTTATTTTGGAGTTTGAGGGTTTTTTGTTTTTGTTTAATTGAAGATTAATTTACTTTAAACCTGTAACATTCACACTAATTCTGAACTTTTTCATTCATGTTTAATTTGAACATATTATATGTAGTTAATTAGATTTTGGTTTGAGATCTTGAAGAACAAACTTATGGTTATTGGTGATGTCACTTGTACCAAGAGGATATGCTTTTCTTGTGAAATTCCATAATAACTCATAGAGATTCTTTTCCTATTTCTGAATGATAAAGTAAATAATTCAGATAATTTCTTTATAAACAACTGGGTTGACATTGCTGAGTACTGTGAATAAGATTTTGGTTTAACTCTGGAATTATTGCCTATGCAATGTAACATAACTAAAATGCACACAGTTGATAAATATTACTTAACTGCATTAAGTACAGTAGAATCTCTTTCATCTGCACTAATAATGGAGAATTAATTCCTTAATCTGCACTATAGGTGTGCAAGGGAGGCCTGATGGATTGGTGAAGTTCACAGACTTCTGAGTTCTGAGGGTAGGGACAAAGCATAAGCTCCAGCCACCAGTAAGGGCCTTAGCCCTATTTCAGAGCATTACTGAGTGCCAGGAGCAGGGCCTGGCACCTGGCGATGAAGTAGCCACCAGGGATATGGCATCACTCACAATGGCCATATCCCTGGCACAGCAGCAGAATTTCATTGTTCTGTATTTCCGTAAACTGCAAACCCAATGACCAGTCTTCTTGGTGATTTGTGCAATTTACCAAAACACAATTTGGTGAGGGGTCTCTCTGCAAGTTAAATGAATGACACTAAAAATGAAATCCAAAGCTATTCTTTATTCTCTTGAACTGTTTCCCATCCACTCCTGCCCTTGTTTTTGTGGACCATAACTATGCAATTAGATTTGATGCAATTTCACACTGCATTTTTCCCATGAAATAGTGTTATTTGGGTCTGTCAGTGTATGTCTATACGGCCTATGTAAGCCAATGCTTGAGCCCGGGCTCAAGGCTAACCCATTTTATGTCCATACTGCAATTGTGCTAGCCCAGGGCTTGGACCCAAGGTCCCAGGACCCTGCAGGGCTGGAGAGTCTGAGTTCCAGTTAAGCCCAGGACCTGAACCCTATTGCTTTGCAGTGTAGCCACAGCCCCGCTTGATTCAGGTCCCAGGAATCAACCATAAGTATCCCATAATTCCCTGGGACAACTTCCTAATTCCTCTCTATCCCAAGAATCTCTAATTGACTCAAGTGAAAATGGAAGCAACCCTCCTTGACTTACAGCAGCAGCTCAGTGAGTCAGCATTAACCCTTCCATTGTTTTCTGATCATTGAGCTGCAACCACACCATAAGAGTGCGACTCACCAAAATCATGCCCCTTTTATGAGGCGTTTGACTGGGTGCTAGGTACTGTGCCTTCCATACAGCTAACCATGGTACATGATCACTTGGTCAGCCAGGACAGTGCCCTGCTGACTCCACAATCCATCATGGGGACTGATGGGAGTCAATAGCAGGCACCACGTGAGGACCATGAAATCACTCTGTTGCTAAAACCAGTCCCAGAGCAGCCTTTGGAACAGGAGCAGCAGCAGCAAATTCTGGGTGCATACTCAGAGGAGCTGTTTGTTTCCCTCCCCCTCCCACGAGGAACAGCCCACTGCTGAGCCTGCAGCAGACATAGGAGGGACAGAAACCGCCCCTGAGTCTGGTAAGTTTCTGGCTCCATTTCAATTTTTGTTAATAATACAGTAATGGAAGGGATTTCTGCTCTATGATCCAATGCAAAAGTTATGAGAAGCCCTGGCCAGTGTGTATCTGCTAATGGCAGATAGTGTATCAGCACCTTGGAATCCCCCTTTCCTCTCTCCCCAGGTGGAGTTCAAAATGGTGACAGGGAAATGAAAACAGTAAAGAATACTGTAAAGTATATCTTTACTGGAAAGGCACAGGTTTTTGCTAGCGCCATTCCTGTTTCTTAAAAAAATAATAACCTTACATTGTCATGCCTTTAAGTTTGCTGCTCGGTAACTACTCAATGGTCTATGGAGCTGCCTGGAAACAGTGAACTCTGTGTGTGTGTTTGGGGAAATGTGTTCCATTCACAAATCTAGTCCATTTCAATTAGAAGTAATCCAGGCAGTCCATAAGTGAAAAAATCATTTGTCCCAAGTATGACTGAGGTTTGAATCTTTGTCCAGAAATATGCCAGGGGCGTGGAGGAAGTAGGCTGTGGAGTTCTGTATATTTGCATTCAGCCATAACAGGGTAAGCCATGTGGAAGCTAGTGCATCATCCTGTTAATTCCTTCATGGATTCTGACCCAATCCTGGCTACTGATAGCTGCAAACTTTTCATGAAGCAGGAGCTCTGAATAGTCAATTCCATTGAAGAAAGGGCTTATTTTCCAGGGCCACCTCAGTAACTGGCCACTCATAGATGTGCTGTTCAGTCACTATACATTTGAATACTTCGGTTGCATACACTGCTGGTTTCCCACTGGCTGCTTGGAATAACATCTCGCTTTGCCAGTCGGGCACCATAAGAACTGTTATGTCCTCCAAAACATGAAAGGCCTGAAATGATAGAAAAAGCTTTTGTAGCAAGGCCACTAACCCCTGCCTCCCCAACCCAAGTAGTTCCGCAATTTTTATAAAACAAACACAGCTTCGAATTTTTAACTTATCATTGTTTCTTTAACTGTGTTTAACTAGGCTGTGTCCAGGGAGACTGTGTGGCCTAAAGCATCCCTCTGCCAATATACTGAAGTTCAGTTTGGAAATGTAAGTTTTTATCTCCTTGAAATTCCACAAGGATTTTTGTGTCCTCCTGCACTGGGCTATTTGAGACAATAACCCCCTTGTCTTGTCTTGTTCCAGGCCCCTCCCCTCCACTGGCTGCAGCACTTCCACAGTTTGCCCACATTTCAGCAGAAGCCTGGCCTAGCGTACCTTCATGGACTGTTCCAAGAGGAAGCGTTCCCATGATGAACTTCTGGTTGAAATTCTGGAGAGGGTCAAAAAGCAGGTCCAGTACCAGAAATAGGGACTTACTACTAGAGAAAAGGCATGCAAAGAGGAAGGAGGGGAGACTCACTGCATGGCATGAGGACAAGGTATCAACACAGGTGCAGGCACTTGCTGTGCAGTTCCTGGAACAAGAACAGCGGCTAAGAGAGAATTGTTTGAGTGGCTCATCTCAATCATGGCTGCGAGAGTACCAGCTCTTGCTGCCTCTCCCACTCCATGGCATGATCCCCCGGTGACATACCTTCAGTCCAGAAATGGCTTTAAAAACTCCATGGCTCGCTGCCCCATGCAACAGACCTGTAGCAGTCTGGGGTAGCCAGCTTCCAGATGGTGATAGCAACCTGTTTCTGGACTGGCAAGGGCACCCTCATGCGTGTATCTTTATGCTGGAGGGTCTTTAAACTGCTCACAAAGATCCAGAAATGTAGCTGTCTTTATGCAAAAGTTCTGGACACTGCTGGTCATTGCAGGTCTGCATGACAATGGGATCCCACCAGTCTGTGCTTGTAGCACTGTACTAGATGCACTGGTCTACACGGGGCATTAGTGGCTATACTGAGTGTAACGAGAAGCATCATCCAGTGCAAGTCTACCACGCCAGAGTGATACTGCTCCTTTGCTGCCTCCTACGTTTTGCTCCATCCAAAGCTCTGTCAGGTGCCTTTGGTGAGTCATAAACCACCACCAAAATGTCCACCAGCACCTCAGGGAAGCTCTTTCTGTTTTCTGACACAGGAGTGAAAGCGCAAGCAAGAGAACCTTTTGAAAAGAGGTCTCCTCCATGTTGCTTGGTAGGATGTGCTGGCGGCTGTTCAAATTTCATGTGATGTTCAGGGTGGGCAGTGAAGTTTTCTCATCAGGAAGGAGCTAGGGAGTCTGGGATATCGCTGGTTTGACTCAGGTCTACATGCTGCAGTGTGGATGCCAGATCCCAAGTTTGAGCCCTGATTAGAAAATTCTTAATATACTGTTAAGAATAATTGTATCAGAGGGGTAGCCGTGTTAGTCTGAATCTGTAAAAAGCAACAGAGGGTCCTGTGGCACCTTTAAGACTAACAGAAGTATTGGGAGCATAAGCTTTCGTGGGTAAGAACCTCACTTCTTCAGATGCATCTGAAGAAGTGAGGTTCTTACCCACGAAAGCTTATGCTCCCAATACTTCTGTTAGTCTTAAAGGTGCCACAGGACCCTCTGTTGCTTGTTAAGAATAATTGTAGACACTGAAGCCCCGGGTTCTTTAACACAGATCAGCTGACTCAAGTCCCACTAGCCCAGTGGTCACCAACCAGTAGATCGTGATTGACTGGTTGATCCTGAAGCCTCTGACAGTTGATCGCGATCTCTGGCCGCTAAGAGTCCGGCGGCACAGTGGGGTTAAGGCAGGCTCCCTACCTGCCTTAGCCCTGCGCCACTCCCGGACCCAGAATCGGCCAGCACGTCCCTGCAGCGGCGTGGCCCCAGGGAGGAGGAAGGGGGTCTTCACATGCTACTGCTATCTGCAGGCACCGACCCCGGAGCTCCCATTGGCCAGGAATTGGGAACTGCAGCCAATGGGAGTTGCAGTGGTGGTGCCTGCAGAGAGGGGCAGCATGCAGCGCAACGTGCCACCCCAGGGGCCGCAGGGACATGCCACTTCCTGGAATGGTGCAGGGCTGGGGCAGGCAGGGTGCCTGCCTTAGCCCCACTGCAGTGCCACCCAGGAGCCGCCTGAGGTAAGCGCCACCCGGCGGGAACCTGAACCCCAACCCCCTGCCCCAGTCCTGAGCCCCCCCACAGAGCCAGCACCCCAAACCCCCTCCTGCACCCTGACCCCCCTCCCGCACCCCAGTCCTGAGCCCCCTCCTGAAGCCAGCACCTCAACACTCTGCCCCATCCCAAAGTACCCTCCTGCACCCAATCTCTCCCCCTCCCCCGAGCTTACACCTCTCACCCCCTCCTGCATCCTAACCCCCTTCCCCAGGCTCAGCCCAGAGCCCTTCCCACACTCCGAATCCCTCGGCCCCAGCCCAGAGCCCGTACCCCCTCCTGCATCCCAACCCCCTTCCCCAGTCTGGTGAAAGTGAGTGAGGACAGGAGAGAGCGAGCAACGGAGGGGGGGATGGAGTGAGTGGGGCAGAGCCTCAGGGAAGGGGCGGGGTAGATCCTGGGTTGCCCTTAAATTCTAAAAGTGATCTTTTGCGTAAAAAGGTTGGAGACCACTGCACTAACCCCTAGTCCCACTAGCTATGTTGCAGTTTAGACATACCTTTAGAGTACAGATACTACTCTGTCTCTGTTCCCATAGAGGAGCTGGGGCAAAGGCTCCTCCCCTCTACATAATGGCTAGCAGACCTGGCTAGCAGTGCAGTTGTTAGTCAGCTGCAACACAAAGTGGTGTAGCAGTGGGAATGTTGCTGTGTGTGCCTGCTCTCTTGGTGCTTCCCAGACCTTGTGCATCTCACCTCTTACAATGGGCTTTGCCCAAAGGATACAATCTAGTTCTGTGCTCATTTAGTTTGTTACGTTTCGTCAAAAGATTTATTATATGGTGTAAAGTATATCTGATGAAGCCATTGTGAGACAAACTCCCAAACATTACACTGTGTAGGCCAAATCTAATCTGAGCAGACTTAACTCAGCAGTTAAAGTCAACTGAATCATACCTGTTTACTTCAGCAGTGAATTTGGCCCTGCGTGTATGCAGCTATGTGTCTTAAATATGTTGGCTGAAGTGATGAAGCACTACTTCAGTCTATGGCATAGCTACTGAGTTAGGTGATTTATGAGAATTTTCACTATAATTGCTCTTTTCTATTCCTGTCTGAAATATACATCCTCACAACCGTTATTATTTTGCATCTGCATGTAACTGTAAGAAGCATGTAAGTCAATCCACAGCTAAAGAAGTTAATTTACAGCAAGTGCATCTCCCACTTTAACAACACTTTATTTGCTACAGTTCAGAAAAGCCATGATATTTCATGTATGGTTACATGCTTTTCTTGTGAAAAGAAACATACAATATAATAAATCATCTATTAATCATATTAAATCTTTACACACCTCTTATATAATCACATCAACTACTTATGAAATAAATAAATTGAGACACTATTGCAAAGGTAGGGCAGTTTAAAAATGATGTATAAATTGTACACACGGCTGCCTGTGTTAATGACATTGCATTTAGAAATACACATTATTTCATTTGGAAAACACTCTTTATTATAAAGTCAGAAATATCATGACAAATTGGAAAGACACATTAAATTATCATTTAATGAGTAGTTTAATAAAATCAGCTTAGTCATAAGTATGAAAAAGTAATAGCAGGAAAAAAGAGAACTGTAATCCCATTTACTCCTAGTTGGAAACTACTCTCAAATTTCACTGAAATATCAGAAAAATATAATACAAGAGAGGCCTATCTTCAGTACAGCTTATTCTGGCTATAAAACATGGAGATGAAAAGCAGATATTAGAGCTCAGTGAAATATTTGTCATAAAAAGTTTTTGTGCAGAAACCTTGTTTTTGAGGTTATGCTTTTTTTGTGAAACAGATGTAAATCTTTAAAAATGTGAGATTTTTCAGTGAAATATTACAGTGAAACATGTTTGGTCTTGGAGGGTCAGCTGCAAAGCTAATTGAAGTTAATAGGAGGCTTTATACTGGGCTTTCAAAGGGCTTTAGATCAGTTCCAGAGTGGCTGCAAAAAGCTCTAAACAAGCTCATTTTGCATGAATTTTAACAAGTCTTCTTTTACATTCAAGCTTGTTTGGTTGTTTGTAACAGGTCCTATGAGTTCTGGTTGCCTGATACAGGGCCGGCTCCAGGGTTTTGGCCGCCCCAAGCAGCCAAAAAAAAAAAAAAAGCCACGATCACGATCTGCGGCGGCAATTCGGCGGGAGGTCCTTCTCTCCGAGTGGGAGTGAGGGACCGTCCGCCGAATTGCCGCTGAATAGCTGGACGTGCCACCCCTCTCTGGAGTGGCCGCCCCAAGCACCTGCTTGCCAGGCTGGTGCTTGGAGCCGGCCCTGGCCTGATATGCTGAGAGTGCTCCATGCAGCAGAAGTGATCCTTACTCATTTTCTTAAGTGAATGACAGGGCTGCGCTCTATTGCAGGGTGAGGTGCAGGGCTGCTTATTGCTCTCCTCCTCCCAGCCACCCTACAATGCCTGAAACCCTGGAGAATATTATAGTATCTGTGACCTCTTCTGGAACCCCACAGACATCATATGTTCATCCACCAAAGCAGATAGAGAAAGGTAGCACTACTAGTCCTAACTCCCAAGAAGGTAGCACCAGGCAGACTTGAAGAAGGATTGTGTGGGGACAAGGAGACATGTGACCTGGTGGGTTCCATCATAGGTTTCAAGCAATGGTTTCAATAAACTATTAGGGAGCTCAAAAAGGTGTAGGAGAAAGCTAAGTTGAATCTCCTGGTGTCAGTTCCCCACATCACCCTATACCCAGGACACTGTTCTTAGCTGTTCTTTCTGGGCACAGTCCTGACAAGTTTGGTTATTTCAGATACACTAAATATCCAAACTTTGAACCTTTTCAGATTTCCCCATTGTCACAGTTTCAGTGTAACTGCACCTATATTCCCAGTCCGTGGTAACTCGAGGGCATCCACTTAACATTTCTGGCTCCCAGCTGCCATCTCTCTTGGGTGGACATCCATGTTTTACTCCCTCCCGACTGGGGATTTTAAAACTGCACAGCTCCCTAGCTTACACTGTACTTACACTGTGCTATCCTCAGCAAATTT
This sequence comes from Chrysemys picta bellii, assembly GCF_011386835.1. Taxonomy (NCBI): domain Eukaryota; kingdom Metazoa; phylum Chordata; order Testudines; family Emydidae; genus Chrysemys; species Chrysemys picta. The sequence continues at coordinate 49,134,368 of NC_088791.1, read as the reverse complement.
GTCTGCCTAAAGGCCAATCCCTGTAATTTGATTTCTCTCCAAGACCTATGAACAGTGTATTGCCTGCAGTTAGAAGTTACCACACAGCTCTTCCTAAGCAAGCACCTTTATTCTTCAGGTAAAAACATTACAGAGGGGAAAAACAATATGCATATTTAAACACACTGAACAGATCAGGAGTCATCCATCAGTCTTACAGGGCCTAGAAGGCCAAGATCTTTCCCTCCATTATTCAAGGGTTAGGGCACCCCTTGGACAGATGGTCCTATTCATCTCATAGATTCTAAGGCCAGCAGGGACCACTATGGTCATCTAGTCTGACTTCCTGTGTATCACAGGTCATGGAACTTCCCCAAATTAATTCATAGAGGAGATCTTTTTAGAAAAACATCCAATCTTGATTTGAAATTTTTCAAAATTGACCCATGGTAAATTGTTCCAATGATTAATTACTCTCACTGTTAAAAAATCTATGTCTTATTTCCAATCTCAATTTGTCTAACTTCAACTTCCAGCCATTGGATCGTGCTAGATTGAAGAGCCCATTATTAAATATTTGTTCCCCCATGTAGGCAGGGCTGCCGAGAGCGAGTTCGGGCCCCGGTGAAAAACGTTTTTTGGGCCCCCCAGCAAGGGCAGACCAGCTTTAAACAGGGCCGACGAGAGGGAGGGAAGCCGGGCCCCAGGCCCCCTTCTGGACCGCCAGGCTCCGGTAATTTGTACTGGCTTCCCCCCACTCTCGTCGGCCCTGCATGTAGGTACTTAGAGTGAAATCAGGTCACCCCTTAACCTTCTCTTTATTAAGCTGAATAGATTGAGCTCCTAGAGTCTATCGCTATAAGGCATGTTTTCTAACTCTTTAATCATTCTCACAACTCTTCTCTGAACCCTCTCCAACTGATCAACAACCTTCTTGAATTGTGGGCACCAGAACTGGATACAGTATTCCAGCAGTGATTGCACCAATGCCAAATACAGAGGTAAAATAACCTTACTCTTTTGGCCACAGTGTCTCACTGGGAACTCATGTGCATTTGATTATCCACCATGACACACAAAGTGACTTTTTCAAAGTCACTTCTTCCCAGGATAGAGTCCCCCATTCTGTAAGTATGGCCTACATTCTTTGTTCAATGTATACACTTATATTTAGCCGTATTAAAATGCATATTGTTTGCTTGTGCCCATTTTACCAAACAAGCTAGATGGCTCTGCATCAGTGAATGGTCCTCTTCATTATTTACCATTCCCAACAATTTTTGTGTCATCTGCAATGATGATTTTATGTTTTCTTTCAGGTAATTGATAAAAACGTTAAATAGCATAGGACCAAGAACTGATCCCTGCAGGACCTTACTGGAAACAGACCTCTTCATGATGTTTTCTCATTAAGAGCTATCAGTTAGTTTTTTATTTATTTAATGTTTGAAATGTTAATTTAATATAATACTAGTTTTTAATCAAAATGTCATGCAATAGCAAGTCAAATGCCTTACAGAAGTCTAAGTATATTACATCAACACTGGTACTGGTATCAACCATATTTGTAATCTCATTAAAAAAAAGTTAGACAGGATCTATTTTCCATTACCCCATGTTGATTTTCATTAATTATATTACCCGCCTTTAATTCTTTATTAATTAAGTCTCATATCATCATCCTTTCCATTATCTTGCCCAGGACCAATGTCAGGCTGACAGGCCTATAATTACCTGGCCATTCTGTTTGCCAATTTTTTAAAAATGGTACATTAGCTTTCTTTCAATCTTCTGAAACTTCCCTATTGCAGTGCTTCTCAAAGCTGGTCTGCCACTTGTTCAGGGAAAGCCCCTGGCAATCCGGGACGGTTTGTTTACCTGCCGCGTCTGCAGGTTCGGCCAATCGCAGCTCCCACTGGCCCTGGTTCGCTGCTCCAGGCCAATGGGGGCTGCGGAAAGTGGTGGTCAGCACATCCCTCAGCCCGCACCGCTTCCCGCAGCCCCCATTGGCCTGGAGCAGCAAACCGCGGCCAGTGGGAGCCACGATCGGCCGAACTTGTGGACACGGCAGGTAAACAAACCAGCCCAGACCGCCAGGGGCTTTCCCTGAACAAGCAGCGGACTGGTTTTGAGAAGCACTGCCCTAGTGCACCAAAACTTATTGAAAAGCAGCATTAACGGTCCAGAAAGCTCCTCCACCAGATCTTTTAAAACTCTTGGATGCAAGTTATCTAGATCTGCCAAGTTAAAAGTGTATAATTTTAATAATTTATATTTAACATCCTCCAGAGATATTATCGAAAGGAAAAGAATGCTATTACCATATGATGAGACTATATAATCTCTTCTTTCCCCAAATACAGAACACAAATATTTACTGATCACTTCTGCCTTGTCTGCATTATTATTGATGATACTACCATTTCCATCTAGTATCATTGTCAGGATTCTTTTTGTTCCTAATATAGTTACAAAACTCCTTCTTACTGTTCTTAACTCTGCTGGCAATAGATTTCTCCTGAGTCCTTGGCTTCCTTTATCAATTTTCTACAATTCTGAACTTCTGATTTATATTCAATACTATCAAATTCCCCTTTCATTTGTTATATTTTTATCATTTTTACAGCTGCCTTCACTTCTCCTCTAAACTAGGTTTTAATTCATTTAACATTAATTAATGTCAATTAATTTAATTAATGTTAAGGGCTGTATGAAGATAATGATGACCAATTATTCTCCAGGTCCACTGAAGGTAGGTCAAGAAGCAATGGACTTAATCTGCAGCAAGGAAGATTTAGGTCAGATATTAGGGAAAACTTTCTAGCTATAAGGATAGTTAAGCACTACCCAAGGGAGGTGGAATCCGCATCATTTGGGGTTTTTCAGAACTGATTAGACAGACACCTGTTAGGGATGGTTAAGGTATATATGGCCCTGCCTCAGCTCAGTGGGCTGAAACAGATGACCCTTGGAGGTCCCTTCCAGTCCTTCATATCTATTATTCTAATTCTCCATTTGATCATACCTGCTTAATGCCATTATAGTCCTTGGGTCCCAAAGCATGTTATGAACACACAAAACATTTTTTTTAAATTATGGAAATTCCTAGATACAATAGTTCACTATGCTGAAAGTAAGGATGAGAAAACGTATCAGTGACTTAAGATTTAAAATCTAACCTTATCAGATCATTGTAGTTATTTGTGTTCAGCTCCATAAATGTATTGTTACTTACTACTACTACTTACTAAGGTTGGTCATTTAAACTTTTCAAGAAAGACTGGTTAACAACAACAACAACAAATCTATGACGTAAAGACCCTGAATTCATATCAGACTTAGAGGTTATTCTACATTAATTTTTGTGATCTGCCTAGGAAGTAAAGGAAAAATTCCAAGACAGAACTCCCATTGATTTCTTCCAGAATCCTGTTCAGGAAGAAGCTGAAAGATCAGATCCATGCATGATAATAACTTAACATGCTGCAAATGATATTAACAGGTCCAGTACTCGTTTGTTAATTATATACTGTACATTATTATTTTTACAGCGGTGAGACAAATTATATCCTGAGTTACCATGGGATATATTATAGAATATCAGGCTTTGCCAACAAAGCAACTTTTTTTTTTTTTTTTTGGTAATGATCTCACTCTGTTTCCTAGAAGACATTTGTCTACATCATAAAACCACCATACAATTTAGTACAGTTGGCAGCTTCTCTTCAGTAAATGAACAGGATTGAAATAGCAGGTCAGGACTATTTATATAGGAACAGCTGAGTGGGAACATTAGTAATTATTATTGACTTGTCTCACTAGAATCCATATTTTTTACAAGTATTAATTTACGGATATTTTCTGTTGATGTGATAATTAATATACCCTGGGCTAAATACACAGTGAATCCAAATGCTGAGGAGTAGATTCTCCCAGGATATAGTTTTTACTCTTATAAAAATACCACAATAATCTTACGGTTGTAGACAACTGGGGGTGTTAACCTTCCCTGAAAATGTAGGGATTACATTAATAATAATGTGATTTGATTTTAGCCTTTTGTTTTTGTATTCAATCAGTCACTACTCACTTTGTATGAGAGGCATATGTTGGCAGAATTAAAAAAAACACACAATACTCTTGTTGCCGGCCCAGATGGGCCCCGAGGGGGCAACAGGGTTCGTTGCCCGGTGTGCGCTGCACCAATAGACACACCAGGGTTGGAGAAGCAAACAAAGTTTATTTGAGATCTCAAAGTGGTGCAGGGAGACAGGCACGTCTCAAATCAAGCACAGCACATACAAGCAAGTGTTCCCTTTTATATTCCAAGCTGTTTGTGTGTAAGCTTTGTTCTGTTACTCTTCCCTCTACCCCTCCTGTCCCGAGCAGTTACAGCAGGTACACATTGTGCATGTTAGAAACTTTCCCGTTCACATGCTTATCTTTAACCTTGCAAGCTCTACTCACTAGGCCTTTCCTCCTCCTTTCCCCCGCATTATCACTACCGTTTCTGTTAGTGCGAGCAAAACTGCAGCTGTCTGCTAGAAAAGCTGACCATTACATATTCTGCTTCAGCATAGGCTGTTAGCATGGAAGTAGGTGAAAGTTCACAAGATGGAGTTCTGTGGTTCACTTAGACCCAGAGCAGGGAGGTTTCATCGGCACTTATGGCCTTCCATCCCCCCCGAGTTACCTGGTAGCTATGCCTAGTGACACCAACACTCTCTGACATACTGAAACATTTAGCTGGTCTCTTGTTTTCATATCACCACTGTGTTTTCTGTTCATCAGTCTAGATTATGGCAGAATGAAGAAAAGGAACAGCCTACACCTGATCTGTTGTTTATACTGGAAAACAATTGCTTTTATGTTTTGCTTATGTAACCTCCGGGTTCCTCTCTTACCCAGAGACTCTGACAGGGAAAAGATTACAAATAAAATAGCAGCTGGAGGCTCTTTCACTCCTAGGCATGATGGGACTGGGGGCAGAGGCTACAAAAGGATAGCCAAATAATTGTGGACTCCATGATGTTTGACATTCCCACTTTCTTTTTAAAAAGAACATATGGAACTTGTGCAAGGGGCGGGGGTAGGAAGAACACAAGAGCCAGTCAGAGTGGCAGCTGACTTGACCTATGCCAGTTTTTCTTAGAAGGAGAGACTCAGAAGTCCTCATGCACAGAGAAAGTGGATCACTACCCTTCTTTAAAGAAGTAGGAAAAAAGACAGCCTGACTGCAGAAAGTGTGGTAGAAGCACAGACAGTTGTGCCTCCCCGAGGCACACAGAATGCCCCTTCACGCAAAGAGGACACCTTACTTGCTAAGCCATTTCCCAGCTAGGCAAGAGAGCAACCAGAACCTGCTGCAGGAGACTTTCAGCTAAGTCCTGGCTTCCAAGAGCCAACTGATACCCCAAGGGCCTTCAGTTAGCTGAGACCATTAGAGGACTGTCCCTCTCATGGGCCGAAGAGAACAAACTGTGAGTTATCACAGACTATTTCTGCTACAATAATTAGATAGTGTAAATACAATATTCAACAGCTATTGTAACATCAACTCATTTCTGTGCTCTGATTAGCTACTATAAATCTTTTCACAGTGAACTGATGTCCTCAAAACTCTTCATCCATATGCCCACTACAAATATAACCACTTCAACATCAGACCTCATCTGATGTAGTTTTTCTCAGTTTCTCCCCCTCTTTTCCTAATGAAGGCTTAGTCCCTAGTCCCCCCAAATTATGTGCTTATTCATTTTTTTGATTACATTTAATGTCTGGGTGAGTGTTACCTCAGGGAGAGATGACCAATATTTGAGGTAGTCAAGGTAGCCCTGTTCTGTTGTGGGCATGTGACTCAGGAGTTCTGCAGCTAGTAGCCAATCAGAGCTAAGGATTTGCATGATGATTAATGAGAAATAACAAATTGATTATTAAGAAATAACCATAATGAGAATAAGCCAATATGTAAATTTCTGTGCTCTGGCTGTCTCAACCAGTCACAATAGACTAACAATAACGGTCCTCATCCAACTGGAGAACATAAATATGAATACTAATGAGTATTGTTATTGAGAAATGGTAATTATTATACAGATCCTTTCTTCTGATTTGCTGACAGCTATTATTAACCAGACAGACTACAGGGTTTTGCATATCTGAAAAATTCATATAAAAATAAGTTATGGATCAGTAACTGTACAGTATTCCTGCATTCTTATTGGCTGAGAAAATTCCTTTTAGTATGTTCCTGTATGTTTTGTTTCCCAGTGTTTAGGTGGTACATAGTGGGAGTAAACTGTTTTTATCATTTTATTCAGATAAAATGTATCTTGGAAACTGTTAGACACAAATCAATAATTTTGAATTAGTGCATGATTTTTAGAGAAAATGTTATTGTTTTTTATGATATAGCTGTTCTGCACTTCTTTCACAGCAAGAATCTAATACTATAATGTGTGTTCTTCAGAACACATTAAAATGACATTAAGCAATCAGGATGCCAATTATAGTATGACTAAAGACTGGCTATCATGCTACAAAAAGTCAGTAATTGTGCTGATATAAACATAATGTTTATATGTCTTGAGTAGAAAAGAATGAATCCCATTTTATTACTTACATACGGTTATTGACAAAACACTTAGGGATACATTTTCAAAGTGTTGTATGGGTTTTTCACTGCATGATTCTCATTTAAGTCAATAAGAGTAACATAGTTAAAACCCCATGTAACATTTTGCAAAATTACCGCAGAGTGGCTTTTTATTGCTTAGACACACAAATCATTTTATTCTTCAGTAGATCATCTATGTGGCAGACTAGTTGCATTGGCTGTCAGTATTCTTATCAAAAGCATCTACTGGGTTCCATACATGGCTGACAGAGGTTCTATTTATATGCAGATTTCAAATAATAATGAAATAATAATTTGCACTTCTATTGCTCATTTCATCAGGGTATCTCACAGTGTGTTAGAGCCGTTAGTTAATTACACATCACATCAATCCTTCGGGTAGGTAAGTGTTAATGGGTAAATTGAGGTGCAGGCAATTTAGGTGACTTGCCTCAGGGGACACAGTGAGCCAGTGCGGGGTAGTCTGTATATCTCAGAGCCGGGGTCAACAGACTTGGGCTTATGCTATGATGATAAAAATAGCCATGTAGATATTGCGGCTCAGGCTGGAACTAGGGCTTTAAACCCTAGGGAGGTGGGTGGGCTTCAGAACAGGAGCTCCAGCCCAAGCCACAATGTCTACACAGCTATTTATAGTGCCATATCTTGAGCCAGAGTCTACTGACCCAGGCTCTGGTACTTGCTGCCCCTCGCTGTGCAGGTGTAGCCTGTAAGAGCCAGAAGCTAAGCTATTAGTCCCTTGCTCTAACTATTAAACAACACCCCCTACCCATAAGGAAATAACATTCAGTAACATGTAATGCATAAGAAATGCGAGAATTAATTAGAAATGGCAGCAGAGTGATCTCTCTGTAGTCTATTGAGGTCTGATATTGCTTCTTTTCCCTGATTAATTAATTAGTTTAAAAGGGCAGGTGGGAAACAAAAATATTCTGTTTGCCAGGTTACATCGCTGCTGAATAGATATTTTTTATTATTATTATTTTATTATTCAGACAGAATCATAAGTGCTTTATAGACAGTTTGAAGTTTCTCCTTTTATCTATGTAAACATGACCAGGAATGTTTAGCTCACACTACTGCTGGGGACCTTTAGGGCCTGCACTGTGATTTGACTTTGACTGCAATGACAAAGTGGTGAGAAATCCTAACTTTGTGTTCAGCTGAATAAAATGGCAGCCTTTACATGCCAAACAATTGTCCTAAATTGACTCAGAGGCATCACAAGTTGCAATGGCAATAGAATAATGTAACAGAATAGAACTATGCTCTATTAGATATGTTTGAAGATACTTACAATTTAACAAATCTTGTTTAAATATAAAAATGTTTAATAAAAACATTTTGTCAAATAAGAGAAATAGAGGCCAACATTTTCAAATATGGTTGACTATAAAAAGTTTTGGGGATCACATAGACCAATAAGGGTTTTATCACCCCCTGCTTTGTAACTGTGGATGTCTTAATGCTATGCTGCTATGGTTCAACGCTCTGTCACCAGCATAAGGTTCCACCCCGGCATCTACCTGGCAACCTACTTCTTGAAGGATGACCTCACCTATCTCTTCTGGTTCCAAGTCCTCCCAAACCCATCTCCCCAAATTCTAAATTACCCGACACTCAGTTTTCTCCTCTGGTTCGTTACCTCTGAGGCATGAAACCTGATCCCAATTATAGGTTCCCTTTGGCACACACACTCCTCACAGTTTGCACAACAGCGACCTGCTTGAGGTAAAAATAAACAAAAAGTTTATTTAATAGCAAAATCATAGATTCAAAGATGAAATAGTAAAGAAAAGCAAACACATACAAGTTAACACAGAAAATAAACATAAAGATGCAATCTCAGGCATGAGCGGTGTGTGAACCACTGGCTGGGGGAGGCTAGCCCCCAGCCCCGCCCCTTCTGCCTGAAGCCCCACTGCTTCTGTGCCCCCCTAGTGGAGTCCAGAGCCCCCCACCGCAGCCACTGGCTGACCTCCTGGGGATTGCTGCCAGGGCTGCAGACCACGGCTGCTCCAGCTGGCCAGGGACCACTGCCTGGGACTCCAGCTCTGGGCCTTGAGAAAATTAAGCACATTGTACTTAAGTTCTGTCTCAGTAGGGATGAATCCAAACACATGGTTAAGTCCAACCCTATTCAGCAAAGTCCTGATCCAAAGCCCAGTGAAGTCAATGGAAAAATTCCCATTGATTTCTCTGGGCTTTGGATGATGCTCCAAAGCACTTAAGGCCAGATTTATAAAGGCATTTAGGTGTCTAACTCCCATTAAATTCAAAGAGGTGAAGTCACCTAAATACCTTTACAAATCTGGCCTTTAAGCATGTGCTTAAGTCCTTGGCTGAACAGGGGCCTTAATAAAGTTCTCTCAAACTGATTTTATTGTACTGTATACTGAAATACTTTTTTCCTTATTTCACTTTTTTAAGATTGTCATACACTAAGGCAAGAATTGTTTTTTGCTAGTAGATTGTACCCTTGTGCCTTCATCACTTATGTTTCTATCCATAGTGAGTGCATTATCCATTGTTAAATGATTGATAAAAATTGTTAAATAAGGCAAACACTATACATGCTGGAGTGTAATGAGGCCTATCAAGCAGGAGGAATACTCCTCATCATGATATTAAAATTAAATGTAGCATTTTTTAAATTCTTGACATAAATAAAGAAGTTATTTATCTGGATCAGTGCTTTTTCTATAAGCCCAATGTTCTGTATAAGTCACTTTTATAGCATATATTTTATTTTGTGGCAATACAGCCAGTTTTCCCCCCTTAAGTATGTTCTGAACTTGCTATCATTAATCCAAACATTGTCCAGAATTTTTAAGGCTTTTTCTACTTAGGAATGTGCCAGCCATTCACGGTATCTCAGTTATGATACCTTTTCAGAGTATGAAATGGGGGACAATAACTTGTGCAGTGTGTTGATATATACAGCATTATTTTTGAAGACATCAGCAAGGTCTAATTTCAAAGGTTGGCATGTGTGCTGCACGCAGAGAATATGAGCGCTTACCCATCATGTACAGCACAACACCCTGATTTTCAGATGCACTCTGGGTAATTGCACAGACAAATGCGTACTTGTGAAGACAATTAACAATTTTATATTAATAAATCCATATTTTGTGCTTATAGTAAGTACTTCCACACTTTTTTACTGTAGTAATACATGCATCAACCTTATAAAATTGGCCCCAAATATAGGCTTAATAATTGTACTTGTCATGGTTATGGCAAAGATTTAACAGTGTTCCCTCTAATTTTTCCCACCCAAGTGCAGAATTAATTTTGTTATGTGCACCAATATGGAGGTGATGTGTGTGACATATTGGTGCACATAAAATTCATGTGGCGGGGTGGGGCTGAGGGATTCGGAGTGTGGGAAGGGGCTCAGGGCTGGGTGAGAGGGTTGCAGTGCGGGGGGTGCAGGCTCTGGGGTGGGGCCAGGGACAACGGGCTCAGGGCTGGGGCAGAGGGTTGGGATGTAGGGGGTGAGAGCTCTGGCTAGGGGTGCGGGCTCTGGGGTGGCGCTGGGGATGAGGGGTTTGGAGTACAGTGGGGCTCCCAAGGGCTATAGTAGGGAGAGAGGACTCCCCCCAGCTCTCTCTTCCTGCAGCAGCACCTGCGCTGGGGGGAGAGGCGCCTCTCCCCTGGCCGTGGCAGGTCTGGGGCCGGGCTGGGTTGGGGCTGGAGGAATGGCACCTCTCCCTCGGCTGCGGCAGGTCCGGGGCTGGGCTGGGGAGGGGTTGTGGGAGGGGTGCCTGTCCCCCAGCCATGGCAGATTCAGGGCTGGTCGGTGGAGGGGCGCCGTGGCAGGTGCAGGGCTTGGGGAGAGGCATCTCTCCCCGCTGCAGCCCTGAACGCCTGAGCGGTGCTAAATAGGCAGTTGCGCAGCCGCGCAACTTAGGGGGAACTTAGCCTGTGATACTTTTTTTCCTTATTAGCACTTTTCCAGTCAGTGCACTATGGTCAAAGGAACTGATGACATTAAAATAAACTGATTAAAAGAGTGAGTTCCTCTTTATGACAATCCACAATGAGACGACAGTTGGCATTCAAAGGCATAAAGCCATATACATTGAAGAACAGATGTACATATCAGAATACAGGAAACACATTGCTACGGTCAATGTGACACATGGAGTTATTAGACTGCATATGGAAAATGTAGTTTAGAAGTATGTTTAATCCAGGTATGTCTACAGTTTACAGATTGTGTAGAAATGCAAAAATCAGCAACTGGAAAACTGCTTCTGTTTCTGAAGCCTGTGGCTTATGTCTAGGGTGACCAGACAGCAAGTGTGAAAAATCGGGACAGGGGGTTGGGGGTAATAGGAGCCTATATAAGAAAAAGACCCAAAAAATCAGGTCTGTCCCTATAAAATCAGGACATCTGGTCACCCTACTTATGTCACATTCAGCCCTGTATTTAAAAAACAAGATGTGTCTTCAGTTGAGAAAGAAAAATAGGTCTGGCACAGCTCCTGTTTTGAAGCTTCATACGTACCCTTTCCTCAGAAGTTCAAACCTCATCTCTGCATACACATCCATCGCACAGTATATGCAAGTGATCCTACACATGATCCTACTGTGTTATCAATGTCTTTCATATCTTTGGCTCTGTTCAGGTGTATAGTATTAAGGTGTTAGTGTTTTCTGCTGGACTGGATGAAATCATAGGACAAAAAGCTGCAGTTTATGCTAAAGGGCAGGCAATGTTTCTGTTTTTTTATGGACAGCAATCTTTAGTTCAGCTACTGAGATCCAACGTACTTATCGTCAAAAGAGTGGGCTGAGGGATAAGAGCCATGCTGTTGGATTAAGCCAGTGGTCCCCCAACTCTGGGGCACACCTCTCTATGGGGGGGGGAGGAATGTTTCGGGGCCAGGGTGTGTAGTGGGGCACAGGCCAGCCCCCATGGGAGTGGGGAAGGAGCACCATTCAGCCCAGCTCTGACCCCAGCCACAGCTCCGTTCTGCCCCCTGCTCCACCTCCAGCCCAGCTCAAGCTCAACTCTGCCCCCTGCTTCACCCCCAGACCAACTCTGCCTTTATTCCCTTTCCACCCTCAGGCCAACTCTGTCTCTAGCCCCAGCTCCTCCCTCATCCACAGTTCTGCCCCAAACTGTGCCTTCAGCCCAAGCTCCTCTGCTGAGCCAACTGTGTTGTAATGGAGGGGGGCATGGACAGATTCCATTACAGGTAAGGGGGGGAGCGCATCAGGAAAAGTTTGGGATTGAGAAATTGATAACTAGGAAACGTGGATAAACAATAGCGATTGTTTCAAAGCGGTAGGAAAAACAAGAATATAATATCTGATACCTCTGAGACAAGAATTCTCGTGTAAAAATGTCAAGTATCAGAGGGGTAGCCGTGTTAGTCTGAATCTGTAAAAAGCAACAGAGGGTCCTGTGGCACCTTTAAGACTAACAGAAGTATTGGGAGCATAAGCTTTCGTGGGTAAGAACCTCACTTCTTCAGATGCAAGACTTACCCACGAAAGCTTATGCTCCCAATACTTGTTAGTCTTAAAGGTGCCACAGGACCCTCTGTTTCATGTAAAAATGTAAATTTCTCTCCTTACAGTAATGCATGCTATCCAAACAATGTTTGAATCTCTGTTTTTGTGAATTTAAAGAAATTTCTCAGAGTTATGCAACATTAAAAATGAGTGAATCTTATTGTGGTCGCTGGTTTTACAAAACACAAACTTTTGAAAAGAACCGTTGAGCTGCCCTTCCCTGGAGTCCTTATGTTAGGTAGATTGTGTACACATGATCCAAGTATCTCTTTATTCTTCTGATATAATTTGTTATATTTATGTAAGTAGGTGTTGGCATTAGGTATGAAGTGCAAATTTGTGTCAGACAATCTTGATGCTGGAATAAATGTTAGGCGTTTCTTCTTTGCATGAAAGGTGCCAGTTTAACATCACAGGAAATTAAAATCCTTTCTTGATCCACAGAACAAGTGCCTACTCTGAAAGAACTTCTCTGAGGATGAAAATGGTTTAGTTTCTCTGCTAAGTCAATCCAGCCAACAAGGGTACCAGTTATGGTGATTTTATGTTGATCTAACATCGTTCTTGGAACTTTTAAAAAGGTCTTTAGCTGACTGTTTAAATAATATATGTCTTGGTGTGCGCACATGTATCATTTACACAGGATTTAATAGACCATAAACATAGTAAAATATGTCATTTTTAACGTTTTGAGTCAAATTATCTGACTATAGACCCAAGAAACCTTGAAAAGTCCAATATGGGTGTGCCCAGAGTATCTATGGATAGTTTGTTTAAAGTATATCAAAGTTATGATATTTGAAATATTGCAGCCTCAGAATCATATGATTTGTGTAGTGCAGGACATTGGTAGTACCCTAGCAAATGAAGTGGATATGTTATCATGCATATTAAAACTAGGAATGGAGGAGATGATGGTGATTGCAGAAAATGGCACTGGGTCTGATCATGAGCTGTGTTAGGACCTCTTTGCCCTGTTCCACCCATGCTGAGATTCCAAAGCTGTCATAGCCTACTGCAGGAGGGTCAACCCAGTGTAGTATAATGCTGGCAGAATGACTCCTATGCCCCTGCCCACTCACTGTGGCAAACGGTATATGGTCAAGGCTTTGCTGTACTCTGGTGGCCACAGCTGTTTTGCACAGGGTGGCTCTTGATTGCTGCCAAGGATCAAGGCCAGCATCTTTTGCTCAGGGTCCCATTAAGAAGGCAACCATTGATGGGCTTACACAGTTTTTATACAGATTTTTATTTAATTCAAGCAGAATTGACTTTGAAATAAAATTCAACAGGTTTCCTAGTTGATTTTGATTTAATGTAGGCCTTTTGTAGAAGGCCTCAGGGTATGCTAGCTCTAGCTATTTATCTTTATACTGGGTAGTTTATATATTTTAAGAAAATGACAAATGGTAGCTTTAAAAAAAACTCATTATGGTAATTGATTATTATAGAAAAACCTTGGAAACTTTATGAAAGAGAGCCATATTCTCAGAATGCCTTAGTTTTAAACCAGACTTGTAATTAGAATAATCCATAAACATTTATCACATTAAGAGAAGCTTCGTCAGTATGTTCAGAAGAAAACTCTGGAGTCACTTTAATGTCCTATGTTAAAATGGCACACAGTAGTGGCTTTCACTTACCATAGAGAGATTATTATTTTACTCAATTGAGCAGAGGACCACCCACATTGTTATAAGCTGCCTAACAAGAAGTGCTGGACTATAGTCTCTGTGCATTTCTCTGGGAAAGGTGATTGTGGATCTTTTATTAGAGAGTCACCAAGTATGAGAGTCAGACAGTTAGTATTTATCAGAATGGCTTTCTGGAATTCATTCTAGGGCTTGAATTATCTCCTGTCCTGCTAGCTCCGCTGCCTAGTCTCTCAGCCTGTCTCCAGCCTTGAGTTCTCAGCCTTCAAGCAGCTCAACTGCTGCCATTTTATCTCCTGTGCTTCAGCTATGGCTTATCCTGACAGACTCCAACCTTGGGTCTCTGGGCAAATGAGTGGCCTTGCCTAACACCAACCTCCTTTCTAATTTCAAGGCCCTTTATATTTATTTATTTAAAAAAACATCATGGCTTGGAGATTTCCATATAAAACCTGTGTTAAATTATAGTTAATTTCACTATGTGCAGTTCATTTGCTTACATTAATATAATAAAAGCCCCAAACATTAAAACCTATGGAAATCGTAAGCCAATGTTACATAGACAATGCAGACATCAATATAAACACTACCATCTGGAACACAAGGGGAACATGGCTGCTGTGCAACCTTTTGGTATTGTGCAGCATACGCTCCCCCACCCAGCATCCTACTTCCTTTGGGGAGGCTATTGTTAGCCTCTAAAAGTACTGCCAGTATTTATCATTAAACTAGAAATGAGCCCGAAAGAAACCCAGAATCGCTCCAGCTGCCAACTATGGGAAAGTTCTGATCTGAATCCAAACTTTGTGGCTGGTCCCTATCTCTGTAAAGAGTTGAATGAAAACTTTGTGTCTGAAAAATTGGATCCTGATCTAGATCTGAATTTCATGGCTCATTTTCATTTCTACTCTAAACAACGGCTTGCATTTCATTTTCACGGCAGGATTAAATAGAGGCAGAAGCTTGTTTGTCTGGGGGTAAACTATTACCAAACACAAAAAGCTGAACTATTTGCAAAGGGGGTACAAAAAAGGTCTCATCCTAATGGTGCATGTAGCTATGAAACTTTTGTTTTCAGAGGCAGAGCATTACAGAAGAGATACGCACAGTGGTTTGTCATGGAGACTTTACCTTGGTCTCTTTTGTTTTTTCTTAACTTGGAGAATGTTTCAGTGAGCCAATTCTTGTGATTTTTAGCATGAGTCTCATGATGTTTGGTGTTTTTCTTAAAGCTCCAACTCCAGAGTCGTGAATACATGAGAATTTCAGCTTTCATTATAAAAAAAAAAAATTCTAGCCCTTTCAGTTCCAGTGAATACATTTGAAAATGCGTCCTGTGTGAATGCTACAGGTTGAGAAAATAAAAGGCACATAAAATAACTCAAAATTAAGTTTTTAAAGTCAAACTCATGATTTTTATGATTTTTGAACATATGGAGTTGGCATGACTGCTGTTTCTCTTTCTCTGAACTCATTTTATTGACATCCTCATCATCACCAGAATTATTTGTTTTCCATACACAAACTATAAACTTTCAGTATGAACAAAAACAACAAGGGGTCTGGTGGCACCTTAAAGAGTAACAGATTTATTAGGGCATAAGCTTCTGTGGGTAAAAAACCTCACTCCATGCATCTGAAGAAGTGAGGTTTTTTACCCACGAAAGCTTATGCTCTAATAAATCTGTTACTCTTTAAGGTGCCGCCAGACTCCTTGTTGTTTTTGACAGGTTTCAGAGTAGCAGCCATGTTAGTCTGTATCCGCAAAAAGAACAGGAGTACTTGTGGCACCTTAGAGACTAACAAATTTATTAGAGCATAAGCTTTCGTGGGCTACAGCCCACTTCTTCGGATGCATATAGAGTGGAATATATATTGAGGCAATATATATACACACATGCAGAGAGCATGAACAGGTGGGAGTTGTCTTACCAACTCTGAGAGGCCAATTAAGTACGAGAAAAAAACTTTTGAAGTGATAATCAAGATAGCCCAGTACAGACAGTTTGATAAGAAGTGTGAGAAGAAGTGGGCTGTAGTCCACGAAAGCTTATGCTCTAATAAATTTGTTAGTCTCTAAGGTGCCACAAGTACTCCTGTTCTTTTTGCGGATACAGACTAACATGGCTGCTACTCTGAAATCTTACAAGGGGAGATAGATTCAATGTTTGTAATGGCTCAGCCATTCCCAGTCCTTATTCAATCCTGAGTTGATTGTATGTAGTTTGCATATCAATTCCAGCTCAGCAGTCTCTCGTTGGAGTCTGTTTTTGAAGTTTTTCTGTTGTAAGATAGCCACCCGCAGGTCTGTCATTGAATGGCCAGACAGGTTAAAGTGTTCTCCCACTGGTTTTTGAGTATTATGATTCCTGATGTCAGATTTGTGTCCATTAATTCTTTTGCATAGAGACTGTCCGGTTTGGCCAATGTACATGGCAGAGGGGCATTGCTGGCACATGATGGCATATATCACATTGATAGATGGGCAGGTGAACGAGCCCCTGATGTGATTAGGTCCTATGATGATGTCACTTGAATAGATATGTGGACAGAGTTGGCATCAGGCTTTGTTACAAGGATAGGTTCCTGGGTCAGTGTTTTTGTTCCCCCTACTCTACTTGTGCTACATTGATGACATCTTCATCATCTGGACCCATGGAAAAGAAGCCCTTGAGGAATTCCACCATGATTTCAATAATTTCCATCCCACCATCAACCTCAGCCTAGATCAATACATACAAGCGGTCCATTTCCTGGACACTACTGTGCTAATAAGCGATGGTCACATAAATACCACCCTATACCGGAAACCTACTGACCACTACACTTACCTACATGCCTCCAGCTTCCATCCAGGACACACCACACGATCCATTGTCTACAGCCCAGCTCTAAGATATAACACTGTGGATACAGACTAACACGGCTACCCCCTGATACTTTCAGTATGAACATGCATTATAGAATAAGAGAAAACAACAAACATAAAGTCTCCATGAGAGAGCACAGTTTATTTCTCCTCTAGTCACAGACTCATAACAGTTAGGGTATGTCCGCATTGCAATCAGAGGTGTGATTGCAGCTCAGGTCAGCATACCCAAACTAGCGTTAATCTAGTTAGCGTGACTAAAAATAGCAATGTAGAAGTAGTGGCTTAGGCTTCAGCATGGGCTAGCAACAGGAGTATGTACTGACAGTCCCTGGCATGCTGGTACAGTCCATGCTGAATAGGATGGCCTCTCATGCATCCCCAGAATACTGGACATTCCAGTACTTCCAGGAATGGCGTGGACCCTCTGCCACTTGCATGACATCACCCCTTGCATCTCACTTGTGAGGTCACGCCACAGGAGGACAGTATTTTGAAGAGCACGCTGCCCCACCTCTGCCGGTGTGACCTCGAAAGAATGGTGCCTGTGAGGTCACACCAGCGGGATGCTGGGGTGCACTCTTCAAAATGGAATCCACCGTCCGATACCAGATAAAACCACATTTTGTTTTGTCTCAGTACTGGATGGGGGATAAACTTTAGAAAAGCAGGACTGTCTGGCTTAAAGCCGGATGAATGGCCTGCCTCATGCTAAAGCCTGTGTTGCTATTTCAAGATATGCTAGCAAGATTAAAGCTAGTATGGGTATGTTTCTATGAGCTGCGATCCACCTTCAGTTGCAGTGTAGACAGACCTTAACATAGATACAAACACCATATCCAGCTGCATGTTTTGTTGCCATAAATATTCTCTTTTTTCAAGTTTGCTTCAGTCTGCAAACCCCTCTTTAAATATAAAATAAATCTCATTGTTCTCTTTGGCAACTATGTAGTTTCTTTGTTGAAAGCTCCTTAATTCAAATATTCTGCTCACAAAGATTAGTTACTTGACTCCTTGACATATCCAGTAAAACTGAATTATATCTGTTAATAGCAGAGGAGATAATTCATGCTCTTTGTGCTCTTTCATAATGGAGCATTTCAAGTTAGCCAGTGTTTCAGATTGATAAATGTCAGGTAAACAATGCAGTGTATAGAGTCTGGCACTTCGATTTGTATAAGTCAATTGTCCTTTCAGTGAATAGGAAATAAGGGCAGTCAGCACCCTACAGGATGAGGATCTAAGATTTTAAAGTATGATGTAAATGTAAACGTTATTGAACTGTCTCATTGCTAATTTGCCCTACTGGCTGGATGGGCCCTATCTTACTCTCTTTTGTTTTGCTTAGTAGCTGTGTTAAAGGTTAACCTGAAGCCAAGATGTGCTTAGCTGAAACTCTGACATGAAGCAGATAACTGTAATAATAGATGAGATAGGAGGAGTAATGGAAGAGGAGACTACTAGATCACAAGGAGTCCGCTGAAAATCTTTTACCCGTACTGTGGAAGTGATAAAGTTTACGCTTTCGTTTATTCAGTTATTTTTTTACTAAGTGCAAACATTCATTGTTCTGGCCACTCAGGATGAAACACAAGAGAGAATGGATGTAGTTTAATTAGGCCACAGCTTTATTTATGCAACATATGTGGGAACACCAGGCAATGAATTGTACAGGTCATCATTCTTTCTGTAGTTGTTCCATCTATTTGGGAGGGTTGTCGTCAGCCCTTCCCCTTTCCAATCACATCCTATCCTGTTACTGGGATCCTGCTGTCCTCCCCTCATATGAGCATTAAGGGAATTGAAAAGAGGGGTGTCATCTCCCTGCTATATCAGTTGTTAGGAGCCCCAACCCCTCTTTTACCAGCTTCTTTAGGGGATGCCTTCCCTTAAATCCAGATCCCCTGCTTATGAGGGAACCATATCTCCGTTGTAACGAGTACCTGCCTGACCTCCTCGGGCCCCTCACCTGCTTTGGGGAATGTGAAAAAACTCACACCACCTCAGCCAATCAGGTGGTGAGGTAAAAATTCCTTCCCACCCCCGAAAGAAATAAAGGAGACTAGCACAATGCTCATAGCAGATCATAGAAACCTGGTTGTACTCTGATCCCGTGCTGGGAAGATAGGTGCTGCTGATTGGCAATTGATAAGAAGCGGAGAGAGAGAGTTCCTTTCAGAATGCACAGGGTATAAATACCTCCCCTTCCAGCTATGGAAATGGTGGGTCAGTGCCCCCACGTGGTCTGGGCCACTTTTTTACCCCCTTGGCTCCACTCAGGTAAATATGTCCCCCTTTCCTCTCCCTTGAAACCCAAATGCAGGATCCTTAAATGAGCTCCATCCCCTTTTTCCTGCTGGCTGGTCAAATACCCACCACATTCATTTGCCTTGAGCACATTATCATGTGTCTCACAGAGATGGTGGGATATTTGTAGGTTACTGAGGCCCAGTGGGAGTTAAACGCCTAAATATCTTTGAGGATCTGGGCCTGAATTTTCACTCTTAATCTTCCATTTGATCAGTGACTTCTTCAGGTAACAGCTGGAAGATGATGTTGACAAATACATTTAATGAATATATCCTTGCTCAAATTCCATGGCTGACTATGATCAGGTTTCTAATCAGTGGCAATAAGTAATTACCTGAATTTTAGAAGCAAAATGTTTTGTTTTGTTTTTCAAATAAGGCTGGAGCTACTGTTTCTTGTATTTATTTCCCCCTAGATGCAAACTGCTATAATTAGTGCAGCTCACCAGTCACTTAGGCCCTCTTGCAGAAGGCTCCTTGGAAGCAGTTCTGTGGTACAAGGAGGGCTGGTGTAGATCTTGTATTTAGAAAAGAGCCCTGTTCTAGGTGAGCTCTTTGTCTAGCAGTGTGGCGGGGGCAGGACATGGGCGGGTGGAGAAGGAGCTAGAGGATATGCCACTGTGTAAATTACAGTGAGGTGAATTTAATTTTTTTCTTTTTCTTTTCTTTTCTTTATCGCTACCTTTCAAAAGGGATTAAACTGTCTTGGTTTATGGAACTGACTCATTTTTCAAAATTCTTCACAGAACATTTGAATTTACTTTTTCCTTTCTGAAAATGAAACAGTCAGTTTCAAAATCAAAAACTTTTAAAAATGAAAGTTTATTTTGGGAGGAAACCCCACTATGTGACAAAGCTGACCAATCAAAACTGGCCCTGCACAAAAAGAAAAGAAAAGAAAAAGGGAAGGAAGAGGGGAAATGAAAATGAAAACCATAAACGGAAACAAAAAAAAAGAAAAGAGCCCACGTGTGCACAGTGCCTTCTCAGTTATTCAGGCAATGTGCAGGGTTCCGTTTATAGATCACCAGTCACTTACCACTGATCCCTGCATGTGATTAGTAAAAAGAAAAACAGTGTGTGTCTTCCGGCTAGTGAAGATTCTGGCTGTTCTTTCATTTTCTGATGTTGTTGCCTCAAAGTGGGCAATCCAGCATATGTATTTATTAATGTTGCTGATGGGTGTGTGCAAGCAGTTATATGACAGTCAGTTATTCATATTTATTATGAATTAGGGATGATGTAAATTTCTGAATTGAATTCAGTTTGTACACAACTCCACTCACATTCATCAAATCCCCTTCCAAAATATGCCAGATTATGCCAGGGCTGAAGGTGGATAATTGCATAATCCTGCACTCAGGTGGGTAATTGCAAATCCTGCACTCAGGAGAATGCTCCTGGCATCCTCCCCCAGAGATGAGTTCAGTTATCAGTATTTGCTATAAATTCTCTTTTTAACTCATTGGTTTGCACTTGCTATGGATTCTCTAGGAGTTCAATAATCACATGTGCTCTGATTCCTCTGGGAAGTACTGCCTTAAAAAGGGACCCTGGTGCATAGTGGAAGAAGCACACACATGCTATGCAGCATGCTCCGAGTGCAGCCAGGAAGCCATGGCTCTGCCTAATCTCTGCTTCTCTCCATCCCCTTTGGGATACCATGCACCTCCAGCAGAATAGTGAGCTCCTGAAAGCACTAGGAGTGTCATTCCAATCAACCCTTATGTAGGCTGTGAGGGATTCCTTTCTCTCTTCCCCTCCCCACCCCCAGAGTGCATATTGGTGTAAAGGCTAGCTAGTATCTAGTCCTCAATTAGCACAAGCTCTGTTTCCTATATTTAATTGTACTAAATATCCACATTTTACACTTAAAGGACCTGTCTGCACCCAGCAAGCCCTTTGGTATCAGCGGACTAGCACAGGAAATCTAGTAAGCATTAGCTTTTCAGTGTCTACTCACCGTGGTCTCCTGCAATCACCTTAAGGTATCTCCAAGATGCAGAGCATTGTTGTGCGGAAATGCATTCAGCAGTATGACATTTTTACAGTGTAAAATGTTTCTGAGAAAAACATATGCCGTGCAGTACATGTGTTCCTATACATTAAAACACATTTTATAAGTCTTTTTGGTCTATCCTGTTACTTTACTTTTCCTAGTTTTAAAGTTGACTCGTTTTTATTAAATCAATCAGAGGTGAAGAAAGCTACATGTGGCAGCTTTTTTCTGTGCTGTCATTTTGTTTCTATTGTTTGAATGCCTTAGAAGGGGGCTATTGTAGTTTTATTGGGCGAGGAATAGGATCCTTATAAAATCCAGGTGCTGACCACATGTTTATCAATCTCTCCATAAACAAAAAAGAGGTTTTTATTCCCGTATCTGATTTCCTCATGTAAATCCAGCTAAACCTTGTTAATACCTGTCTGTGCAAATCTTCAGGCACTTGTTTTGAATCATGCATGTGAGCTAGGGTCAGATTGAGGAGAAATTGAAAAACAGCACTTCCTCTGTAGCAGAAAAAGTCCCATTTGGTTTTCTTCTGCCATGTCAATGTTTGTGCTGGTTCTACATTTGTGTACTGCTGCAGCATTAATAACATTTTACATTGATAAGGGGGAAGGGTGATTTAAGGTTTCCATACTAAATCAGATAAGCCCAGGATGCCAAGTTCAGATCTAAATTGATACTTCCTCAGCTTTGGTTGGGGGATATCATTGTTGCAAGGTTGTGTTCAGATTCATAGTTTTGGTTTGTCCCAAAGATCAGTGGCATTCAAGTTCACCCTTTTTAATTGAGCTCATTTCTGTTCAACACTGATTTTTGAACTTGCATTGGGCTCAAACTATGCATATAAAGGGATTGTTTTATTTTTTTAAACAAGACTCTAGTTTTGCAACTGTGAGTATCAGTTAGCTGCTGGCCCAAGTAATCAATTGCAGGTGAAAATAGCAGATTTTAGCTGTTCAACTGCCTGATGGTGCCCATAGTTGAGATGCTTGCTCCTGGGAATTTCCCTTCGTATGATGTGGTCCTTACTCAAATGTTCTCATTGACTACATTGGGACATCTCACGTAGGAAAAGACTATGTATGTGAGTATGGGAATGACTGATCAGCCCATAATTTTAATGGAATAAGGATTTTCAGTATGTGGTATAGAATGGCAAGTAACATAGAGCTTGTTTCTGCATATCTACCTCACCTGAGTATTATATTAATATAATCATGTGAGTTGCTATTATCCTTTATTATTTTTAGAGCTCCCAATAGGATCCAACACACTGTGTAGTAAAAGAAAAGGTCCCTGCCCTGAGAAGATTGCAATCTAATTTTAGACATGATGTGGAGGTAAGAAGAGGGGATGGAATTCTATAGGCCAAGCTTTACAGCAGTCAGGTCAAGTAGTTACTCAGCTGAGGCATGTTTGTATCTTGATGGCTTTATTAAATGTTGTTTTCTTCTTTGAATATACTGCTGACTCACTTCTTGCGGGCATAACAGAAGAACAGTCCTGGAAGCAAGTTAGATTACTTCTACATGTAAAGCCTACTCCCTTGAGTAAGAGTTGCAGAATCAGGTCCATTATTTGGAAAAAGTTCTCTGTCTACAATCTGTACTTCATTTCATGTGAATGTCAGAGAAATGTGTACTGCTTTACCTAATTAATGTAGCAAACCTTTCATACACTGTTAAAAATCAGTTAGGCTCTTTATTTGTTAATTTGGAAGAATGCTAGTTTATTTTTTTACTTATTGATTTCTAAACATATTTTCCTTAGCTCTCAACATTTATTCCTGTATTGAGTTAAGGAGGATTATCGATTCAAAGTAGTGCTAAGCGTATTTATACCTATGGCTTAAAAGTGGTATAAACAATTTAAAACCTACCTTGATTATAATATTCTTGCAAAATGTGCTATCACTTGATAATCAAATAGGAAATGTTTAGCAAAGAACAGACATCAAAATGTGCATTTCAAAGGATGCGTAGGTCTCCATAATATATCCAACAACAGCAATGACAGAGTAACTAGTTATTTTAATTACTGATTATTAGCTCTTGATGAGTTCACCTCATTTCCCTGCTTCCTTTGGATGGTTTCACCTCCCCGGGCATAGTCATGGCTTCCATTGTCCAATTGTTCCAAACTTTTGTTGATTAAAGGCAGTTTTATAAAATTTAGTTACAATTTGCATAGCAATTTTCATGTCAATGCCACTAACGACAGGTCACTGCTGAATAGAGACCACTTTAATTGGGAAGGAAATTATTCCCTTTACATGTGAGTCAGACTTAAAATCCAAGCTAATTGTGAGCCAGGGAGCCCTGGGACCCAGAGAGAACTAACATTTTGTTATCCATGGTGACATGCCCTCTCTTCTGAAAAAAAGTAGTATTTTCTACAAATAGGCAACAGGCACATGGCCTGTTGGATCAGGTTACATCAGGCTATGTTGTGTTACATGATGTGACATGCCCTGCCATAACCTGAGGCAATGTCATCTTGTGTTACCTTGGTAGAGAAATACTGTTCTTTATTAAACAAGTGAGTAGAAGGCTAATCATCTGTGGGCATGAAGCATTTTTATGCTATTTGTCAGTAAAAGTGGTGGGTAGCATGCAGCCTGTTCTTTTGATTCCTATTTGGAGAATTCTAAGGAAACTAAAATCAGTATGAATCATCTATTACTATTACTTACAGTTGGTTATATATTTTACAAGCCTAATTTACTATTTGCTGTGGTACACAAAGAAAAAGAATTACTATAATATTACAAACAGGCATAGTACATGGAGAGTGAATAGACAATGGCACCTATTTGGTTATGGAAATGAGGAATGTTGGAAAGGGGATATTTAGTAATCTTCTTAGATGGAAATGCTTAGTGTTGGAAGCCTAACTATTTATACATTTTTATGCATAGACTGGTCATTATTACTCTTCTATGGTTCCTTTAAGCTTCTTGCTTAAATAGTACATTATGAAAATGAGTCACCACAACTGGAAGGTGTGATAAAACTATATCTACAGTCTGACCCTAAGGGTGATTCTATCAGGACAGTGACTCTTGATAAGTAGCAGGCTTGAATTATTGCATTATGTGACATTATCAAAGGAACCCATTGTGTTTGGCCATTCAGTCTAATGATCTTTAATATTATTTCTTATTGATATATGCAGCATGTAAATTCACTTTTAAAAGATTTGCACAAAGAAAAGTGAACACTATTACATAGGTACAGCTATCTGCTGATTTTACAGTAAATTACTGGTGCATGGTACAGAATGTAACCTTTTGGTTATATTCTTCAGTAAAAGGAATAGGTTAGAGAGGTTTTTATGCAAATTAGTAATGCTGTGTGTTGGAAGCCTAATTGTACTTTTTATTGTTAGACAAGTCAATACTGCTTTAATACACATTTCATAAGCTTCTTGCTAAAATTGTATATGTAAGGGATTAGTTCCCATAGATGAAAGGCATAATCTTAACAATGAGGCCACGTAAGCAGAATGGTTGAAGTACTGATAAAGAATTTGTTAGCTCCAACATAGAATAAGTCTTATTAGTCTTATTAGTCACCACTGTTTGACCCACTACTGTTCACTGTATGAGCTGTACGTATTGGCTGATGGAATGAACAGAGGCTACTCTAATTTTATTCTTCCCAGTTACAGTAAACAAGTACAATTGTGCAAAATTGTTTGCTGTAAAGCAAAAGTAATCAATTGGCTTTTTCATTAGTGTTCATGAATGGGAAACGGGGAATCCCATAAAAAGGGACTTGTTTTTCCTGTGAAAACTGCTGTGTACCTATCAGAACAGCACATCACAAAGGATCCTGGAGGAAGGTCAAAGTTCAAGCTCAGCTTCCTAGCTCACTTGATCTAAATCTTCCCACCTGTTCAACAGAGCTCATTATCACAAATGAGAAAATTCGGATGGTAAAGGATGATGGTCAGTCCATCAAAGGAAAATACCAAGAAAACTATTTCTAAAATGTGCTTCATATATGAAAAAAAATTATATTTGTTTTGCGTTCCTTCTTGTGCAGTTCTTGCTTTTTAAATTAGAACTGGTAAATAACTTCTTTTTGGTGGTGGCGGTGGTAAAATATGAAGACAGAAATGTATCAATTTTTGACAAAAGCATTGTAAGAGGACAGAGGACAGCCCCGTGAAATGAGAAAATGCAGAGGAGTGTACAAAGATGAGTTCAGAAGGATTCCTTGGTATTTTCTACCATCAAAGATTCAGAGTAACTTACAGGATGATTTTAATGATGGCAACATATGATATATAGCAGTATGTTTAAGATGATCCATAGGTCTACAATGGAACATATGTCTTCCTGCATCTCTGGGAAAAGAACCAGATCTGTAAACTGTGACATGGGACTAAGCCCAGCCCATCAAAATACCTACCAGTTTGCTTTGCCTCCAGAGCTGCACCAGATGGAGAGACCTCTTTCTGTAGAGCCCAAGAACCTCCTTATTCAAGACACTCCTAAATTATTTACACAAATATTTTTGAATTTTTATAACTACCGGACTTGTCTCAGAATTATAGCAGTTGGTCTGCATTTCAGAAGAATGATAATTACTCTCTGGAGTGCTACAGAGGTCTTTACCCCAATAGTCCCAGCACTTCTGAAATGGCAGGCATACAACAGATAAATGTGGTTGTGGCACTTGAAATCCAAGGTTCAGATGAAGCAACTTAGGAAATTGGTCATAAACAAGCTCTTTGGTGAATCATTAGATAAGTTAATGTCAAATTGTCAAAAAAAAATAGAGAAAAGAAAACAAGAAGAAATTTCCTCATTCATCTAAACACACTAGATAAGACAATCAGCAAAGTAGATACACATCAGACAAGTCTAGTGGAGGCAGGAACAGATTAATTTGCTTAAGTCCTACATCCCCCATCTTAAACTAATCATTTAGAGTTTTGGTTGACACTAATTTCATCTCCTCCCCTATTTAATTTGTCTGTCCTCATTCGATATTTGCCCATTCTAATTTCCTACATTGTTATGCTTCTGAATAGGGTTGAATTCTAACCTCACATATATGATCCCTGTTCCCACTGAAAGACTTCCATTTATTTCAGTTGAGTTTTCACAAATTATATTTCCAGTGTTATTGGTGTCCCTACTCATTCAGCCTTATCAACTGATCTGGCAATGAGGTGTGGATTTTTGGGTGATTTTCAGATTAAGTCTGAGTCACCCAGTAGACTTTATATCAGCTTAGACATTCAGATCTAGATCCAGTGTGCTGCACACATGACAAAAACTGTTTTCATCTGACAAAAATGTTAAATCCCATTGGCTTAAAATGAGGCAAAAATCCAGCACTCGTGTTAATAATTTATTTTGACATGCAAACTTTTTCATATTGCTCCATCTATAATCTTTATAAATGCATCGTATAGCATGAAAAATTACTCAGGCATCTGTGCTATCAATTTTTAGCTTTTTTTATATATATAAAAAGATGCTCTAGTACTGACACCATATAGACTAACACTGTGCCCAATTATGCAGTCCTTACTCAGGCAACATTGATATAAAAATTAGCAGGTTAAAGTATCTATTTAGAAAACATTCACTGGTGGAATAAATTGTGGTCACTTTTCATCAACCCACCTATATATCTGTTTGTAACAAACCAGAATTTAACTGTATAATATGAAATTAATTGTAAAATCATTCAGAAGTCTAGCAAATATTTTTTTATTATTCAAGGCATGCCTGTGGAGCAAGTTAATATGCCAAAAGTACTAGTGTTCTGTGGTCCCTTTTCTGTAGTGTTGTATGCAAGGCACAGTGGCAAGAAAATTAGATTTCTAAAATTCTTGTGCTGTCATTAACCTAAGAAACTAATCCAATTGGCTCAACTTGCATAGACTTCTGTATTTATGTGGCGTTACATTAAAGTCAGATTACCCAATGTATTTTCAAAGGTTGTAGAATGAGCAATGTGAAAAATATGGCAATTCTGGAGAAAGTCAATAGGTTTTGCACAGACACAGACTCTGTTCTGGTGGATCTGAATGCAGTCTGGGGGCTCAAGACTTGTTAGATTGTAAGATCTTTGGAACAGTGACTGGCTTTTGTTCTGTTTATATGGCACTTCTCACAATGGGGTACAGATCCATGACAGGGGCTCCTTAGTAGCTACTACAATACAAATAATAAATAATCACCATTAATAGTAATATAGATAAAAATATTTGCTTACAACATGTTATTTTTATGTTCAGTATCACTTTAATTTAACAATAAGCACACCCAATGGCATATATTTGTTCTATGTATTCTGTGGGCTTTTTTTTAAGGTTTATATACACACCATTCTTTCTGGACCGCATTTGGGGAAAATTGATAGAGTCATTATTTATTGTCTTCCCTTCACTTTTCATACTGTACACTTCAATGGTGGGACCTTATTGGAAATTAATTCATCATGTGTTTTCTGACAAAATCCATTCACTTGCTTTGTTGTTGGTGTTTGCAATTTATTTCACATTGATTTTGAACTATTTCCTGACAAAAAGCTTAGTTAAGATAAAACCACAGTTCAAAAGAGTTATCTGTTCATTTAAACAACATTACTAGAATACTGACCTTATATTTTAAAAAGGCTGTCATTCATGAGGTTATAATATTGTACCAGTATTTTCAAAAGCTCTGAACATCAAAAGGTCTGGAAATAGTTACTTAAAGTTGCAGCAACAACACCTACTTATGTTGGTTGTTAATTCTTAATAAATTATAAATAAAGATATCCTATCTCCTAGAACTGGAAGAGATGGTCATCTAGTCCAGCCCCCTGCCTTCACTAGCAGGACTAAGTGCTGATTTTGCCCCAGATCCCTAAGTGGCCCCCTCAAGGATTGAACTCACAACTCTGGGTTTAGCAGGCCAATACTCAAACCACTGAGCTATCCCTCCCCCTAGGCTACATTTTAGCTTTCTGATGGATTGCTACGACTATGTTACATAATGGTTCTTCTTGTACATAGCTATCTTAACAAAGCTTTTTGCCTATGTTTTTCTTTTTTTTTAAATCCCCAAATTTCTAAAAGTTTGTCAATTTTTCTTTCTAGCCCTGTTTTTAACAGTACCTGATAGTCAACAGTTACTTATTCAAAATGATCTTAGATCTGACACAAGGTCTTGGTTTGTCTTTCTGAATATATATGCTGGAACCAGGGTATCTTATCAGCTCAGTAAGAATATTGACTGGGAACATGTCACCTCAGGATGAAATGCAGAGAAAAAATTTCTCGATACTTTAAATGACTGCTTCTTGGACCAGCTAGTACGGGAACTCACAAGGGGAGAGGCAACTCTAGATTTAGTCCTGAGTGGAATGCAGAAGCTGGTCCAAGAGGTAACTATAACAGGACTGCTTGGAAATAGTGACCATAATATAATAACATTTAACATCCCTGTTGTGGGAAGAACATCTCAACAGCCCAACACTCTGGCATTTAATTTCAAAAAGGGGAACTATGCAAAAATGAGGGGGTTAGTTAAACAGAAATTAAAAGGTACAGTGACTAAAGTGAAATCCCTGCAAGCTGCATGGACGCTTTTTAAAGACATCATAATAGAGGCCCAACTTAAATGTATACCCCAAATTAAGAAACACGGTAAAGAACTAAAAAAGAGCCACTGTGGCTTAACAACCATGTAAAAGAAGCAGTGAGAGATAAAAAGGCATCTTTTAAAAAGTGGAAGTCAAATCCTAGTGAGGTAAATAGAAAGGAGCATTAACACTGCCAAATTAAATGTAAAAATTAATAAGAAAAGCCAAAAAGGAGCTTGAAGAACGGCTAGCCAAAAACTCAAAAGGTAATAACAAAATGTTTTTAAGTACAACAGAAGCAGGAAGCCTGCTAAACAACCAGTGGGGCCCCTGGATGATCAAGCTACAAAAGGAGCGCTTAAAGAGGATAAAGTCATTGCAGAGAAACTAAATGGATTCTTTGCTTGAATCTTCACGGCTGAGGATGTTAGGGAGATTCCCAAACCTGAGCCAGCTTTTGTAGGTGACAAATCTGAGGAACTGTCACGGATTGAAGTGTCACAAGAGGAGGTTTTGGAATTAATTGATAAACGTAACATTAACAAGTCACTGGGACCAGATGGCATTCACCCAAGAGTTCTGAAAGAACTCAAACGTCAAGTTGCTGAACTATTAACTAAGGTTTGTAATCTGTCCTTTAAATCAGTTTCTGTACCCAATGACTGGAAGATAGCTAATGTAACGCCAATATTTAAAAAGGGCTCTAGAGGTAATCCCGGCAATTAGAGACTGATAAGTCTAACGTCAGTATCGGGCAAATTAGTTGAAACAATAGTAAAGAATAAAATTGTCAGACACATAGAAGAACATAAATTGTTGGGCAAAAGTCAGCATGGTTTCTGTAAAGGAAAATCGTCTTACTAATCTATTAGAGTTCTTTGAAGGGGTCTACAAACGTGGACAAGGGGGATCCTGTGGAAATAGTATACTTAGATTTCCAGAAAGCCTTTGACAAGGTCCCTCACCAAAGGCTCTTACATAAATGAAGTTGTCATGAGATAAAAGGAAAGGTCCTTTCATGGATTGAGAACTGGTTAAAAGACAGGGAACAAAGGGTAGGAATAAATGGTAAATTTTCAGAATGGAGAGGGGTAACTAGTGGTGTTCCCCAAGGGTCAGTCCTAGGACCAATCTTATTCAACTTATTCATAAATGATCTGGAGAAAGGGGTAAAAAGTGAGGTGGGAAAGTTTACAGATGATACTAAACTGTTCAAGATAGTTAAGACCAAAGCAGACTGTGAAGAACTTCAGAAAGATCTCACAAAACTAAGTGATTGGGCAACAAAATGGCAAATGAAATTTAATGTGGATAAATGTAAAGTAATGCACATTGGAAAAAATAACCTCAACTATACATACAATATGATGGGGGCTAATTTAGCTACAACAAATCAGGAAAAAGATCTTGGAGTCATCGTGGATAGTTCTCTGAAGACCTCCACGCAGTGTGCAGAGGCGGTCAAAAAAGCAAACAGGATGTTAGGAATCATTAAAAAAGGGATAGAGAATAAGACAGAGAATACATTATTGCCCTTATATAAATTGATAGTACTCCCACATCTTGAATACTGTGTACAGATGTGGTCGCCTCATCTCAAAAAAGATATACTGGGACCAAAAAAGGTTCAGAGAAGGGCAACTAAAATTATTAGGGGTTTGGAAAGGGTCCCATATGAGGAGAGATTAAAGAGGCTAGGACTTTTCAGCTTGGAAAAGAGGAGACTAAGGGGGGATATGATAGAGGTATATAAAATCATGAGTGATGTGGAGAAAGTAGATAAGGAAAAGTTATTTACTTATTCCCATAATACAAGAACTAGGGGCCACCAAATGAAATTAATGGGCAGCAGGTTTAAAACAAATAAAAGGAAGTTCTTCTTCACACAGTGCTCAGTCAACTTGTGGAACTCCTTGCCTGAGGAGGTTGTGAAGGCTAGGACTATAACAGCATTTAAAAGAGAACTGGACAAATTCATGGAGGTTAAGTTCATTAATGGCTATTACCCAGGCTATTAGGGTAAGGAATGGTGTCCCTAGACTCTGTTTGTCAGAGGATGGAGATGGACGGCAGGAGAGAGATCACTTGATCATTACCTGTTAGGTTCACTCCCTCTGGGGCACCTGGCATTGGCCACTGCCGGTAGACAGGATACTGGGCTAGATGGACCTTTGGTCTGACCCAGTACGGCCATTCTTATGTTCTTATGTTTATGTTCTAAGGGAGTATGCTGAGCCTATAAATTCCTCATGGTGGGGTATATGTGGAGTTTAAAAAACTCCATAAAAGATAACATAAGGAGGTTATGGTTCTCTCCTGTAGAGGTCATGAGCTCTCAACCTTCATGGTTCTTTCCTTACTCAGAGGTCAGTGAACACATCTTGTTTGATATAACGGGTGGTGAAGATAATCAGAATTGTACTATACTTAGAAATAGTGCGTGCTGCTAAGATCCAGAGTAGAAGAGTTCTCTCCTGCAGTGTTTATAAGATCTGATGGAGGAAAGGTTCCTTGTGTACTGTTTATAAAGAAGAGAGTTTGTAGCATCTACAATTTACAGAATAAAAACTCCCTCCTGGGGAATGAATACAACCCACAGGAGAAATGCGGTGGAATTCCAAAACACCACTTTGGCTACAGAGGCTAAGGCTGCAGGTAGCTGCAAATGTGTTCAGCTCCATCACATACAATAGCTAGTATTTACAAATGTTGGGTCTGATTCACCACTCCAATTAAATCAGTGGAATTATACTGGGGTAAAACTGGAGTACCACAGCAGTAAATCAGATATATAAAGTAGGTAGCATAGATTATAAAAACCCTTACTCACTTTAAACAGTATCTCATTCCTCAAGTAGTCTGACTGAAATAAATGGAACTACACTGAAAGTAATGCATTACTTAATGTGAGTAATGGTGGCAGAATCTAGCCCATAGCAATTAACTCTAAAGTTAGCTGACCAGACTTTACCAGATGAGGTCAAAGGTACCAGTTCTTCTTGAGGACAACCACAGCAAACTAAATATGGAGCTTTGGGGCCAAGCCATTTCTGACCTAAAAAGTTAGGAAACATTTGCAGAAGGAAAAAAGTCTCATATATTAATGTTTAATGAATTCCTTATCTAATTATGTTCAAACTTACCAGATAACTACTTTCCTGGCAGAATACTAGTTATGAGAATTTTTAGATGAGTTTGTCCAATTTTGGTTGACTGGTCAAAATTTGGTTTATAATGAAAAAAATTTATGCAGAGTTTGCCAAATCTACATAATGTAACACAACAGTTTTTGTTTGCTTTTTCTCTGAAAGGTTTATGGTTGCTACATTATAGTTATTAAAAGTGTGGCTGACAAGAAAGTAACTCAGGATTTCATTTAATCCTTTAAAACAAAATCATTGTTAGGTCTGTATTGCCAATCATGTAATTTCATGAAGAAAGTAGTGTGGCTGCAGTACTATTTTAATTTTAGTACCACAGTAGAGACCTTTAACCCCTTCACACACAAAAAGTATTCATACTAACAGCAAAAAGACAAATTATTTGAAAGCATCTTTTAACAGTCTTCTTTCATTTTCTCTTTCCTTCCAAACACACTGCTTGCTTAGTCTGGCACAAGAAGCCAGTGTGAGTTTTATAGACATATTTTTAAAATCGGTTAATCAAAGAATACTGGACAGTACGTCTTCATCTGACAACATCTGTTGATATGAAAAAGGAGAGTAGCCAGTGTGGCAGTGAAGGTGTTTTCTACTTTTTTCCTAAGCTGAAAAAAAATGGGGCATAGAGCTGTACAACCCATAACAATGTGCAAGTCTTTATATGACGTTGTTCACCAGAGACTTGTCAATAGACTGAGCCATATTGGTTCTGGCAGTCTTTCTATTGGGACAATATTTGCCTTGAAGTACTATCTTTTCTCTTTTTCAATGTCAGCCTGAAGGCTCTTACACAACATATGTTCATTTCATGTCTTAGAGATATTGCTTCTGGTATTGCAAATGCATTACCACATTGAGGTTTTTTGTAAAACAGATGGTACATATTAAGGTCTCCTTTTCTTAGATGATTTCTGCAACAATTGCACTGCATTCCTCACGCTGACAAAAACAGCAGCAGCATCATGCAGTGAAGCACTAGCTTATGTCAGAATGGTAAATGAATGCCCACAGCAAAATGAGCTATGAAGGGTGAGCCAGCTCCCTTAGAGAATTGAAAGGTGGTGTGAGTCATATTTGGTAGAAGTTCAGTTACTGTTTAAGGCTCCACCCCTACAAAGTGATCTATTGGAAGTCAACACTCACATGGAGTTTCAGTGATTTCAATGAGCTCCACGTTGGTGAAAAGATATGCCTTACACAGGCCCGCCGACAGCAATTCTGGGCCCCAGGGCAAAACAGTCAATGGGCCCGAGCTGCTGCTGGCTGCGCTGCTGGTGCCCAGTGAGCTGCCGACTGCGCTCCTGGGCGCGCTCTTCTGACACGACCAGGACTTCCACAGGCCTGCCCAACTGCCTTTGCCACTGCCGGCACACCCCTATGAGCTCTGCGGCCTGCCCGGGCGATTTAAAAGGGCCTGGGACTGGAGCCCCAGGGCCCTTTTAAATCACCCAGGCCCCTGGGCAATTGCCCCCTTTCCCACCCCACCCCCCTGTCGGCAGTCCCGGCCTAACATAATGAACTCCTTGGACAATGCACCCTATTGTTAGAATATTCAAAACCTTATGTTGGCATAAGCAGCCCACTCTGTGCCCCAAATGGAGCTGGTCATTTATTTGGACACTCAGGGAACCAGGAGAATGAAGATGAGGAGGGGGGCTGAGGAGACCATGGACCCTGATGGGGTGAAGGTGCTGGATAGAGTTGGTGGAGCTGGGAATCATACCCAGCATCCAAAATAAGGGCCATCAAAGGCAGTTTGGCAACAAATTTGCAGGTGAGCAGTGAAGAGGGAATGAGTAAGAGTTAAATTAGTCACACTCTCATGAGTAGGGTGCAGAATGAACTCTTCAGTAATATCACGGTGCCGTTGGGCCAAGCAAAAACCAAAAGTCAGTTTGACTGTGATTACAATGAGAAGGGCATGGGGAGTGGATTCATGGCTGCACTGCAGGGTTACTTCTCTGACTTGTGGTTTTATATTGTTCTTTCCTTCTTACAGCAGCTGCCTTCTTGGAGGGGCCCTTATACCAAGCAGTGTGGTAAGACAGATTGGCACTAGTAGGTAGCTCTCTTGCTCTCCCTCTCCTCATTCAAGGTTGAATCAGATGCTGTAGAGTCACTAATAGGGCCAGGGCCAAGTATCGATGGGTCAGAGGTGAACTAAGCTGGCTGTGGAGGTGCACATTAGAGCTGGGCAAAAAATGTTTGCCAAAACTTTTTTTTGACAAAAAATAGATTTGGCCACACTAAAATGTTTCATAAATTGATATCAGTTTTGCCAAACTGTTCATTTTGGGGGTAGAAAAAAAATTGAAAACATCAAAACATTTCATTTCAACCTTTTTCTAAATGAAATGTTCTGATTTTTCTATTCAAAACTACTTTTCTTTTCAAAATGGCCTCCAACTTTATTTTGTTTTTAAATGGTCATAATTGAAACAAAGCGTTTAGTTTTAGGCTGAATGAAATGATTCATTCTGTGTTTTGAAACCTTTTGTTTGACCTGAAATTAACTTTTTTTCAACTTTTTGGTTTGCTGAAAATTTTGAAAATTTTTTGATTTGACCCAGATATTTTTTTTTATTTTTTTTTCTCCAGAACTGCAAGCAGACCAAAAAAATCAGGTATTTGCAGAGCTCTATTGTACACATTATGGTAACAGTTTGTCTTTGCATTCCTGTGGAGGGTTAACTGCAGATGCTGGGTGAGGGGTTATGTCTTTGCCAGTCCATGTGCAAGCCTACTAATACAGAATGGTGGTGTTGGCAGTCACCACATAAAACTTGTTTAGCTTCCTGCTGAGTGCTAGGCTCAAAGAACAGAGCCTTTGGCAGCATGTGGGCAGAGCAGTAGCTGGGTACTAGAATATAACGTGACAGCTGCCTTTTGAAAATCCCTGAGACTAAGAGCTTATCTAGTGTTGGAATGTCTAGGCACCCTGGGCATCGGCCAAATTTTCAAAATTTTGGCACTGCCCACACTCAACTTTGAAAATTCCTCAAGTTTTAAGGGCATCCACAAGTGAGTATTCACATTCCCTGCTGTGCACCCTCTTTGTCCCTATGAACTCCCCTCACCCCCATATAACTTTTAAAAACTCTTCATGCAATATCAGGTTCTACAAGTTAGAAGAAAGTTCATTAGTTTCTGGCAATACCATTTTTAAAATTACTCTCACAGAATGAATAAACAATGTTTTAATATTCCCCATGAACATCATGTGAGCCTGATACTTTGCAGCCTGTATCCTCCTATGAATGACACTACTGTTCTGAACTGTACTGTACGACAATTAGCAATGAGAGTGAAATAGCTCAGAAAATCAGGCCACCATCTGGGTTCAAAATCAGTTTTGAATGAATTTAAATAAGATTATGGCATTAGCTGTGACTCATAAAAATTATACATGGGAGCAGACTATCATTTCCACTAAGGTGTTGAACTATCAAACTAATTTGGCTCTTCAGCAAATCACCAGATTCCTCAGTTCATGAGCACCTGCATTCACTGCAATTCTGCCTTCTTCCAATCAATGGATCTTTTTCCGTGTTGTATTTGCATTGTTCAATCTGATAGTGGATATCAAATCTTAAATAAGTGTATTTTCCAGTTACAGTTTTTCCTGTCATATTATTAAGGTTTTTGTCAAAATGCCCTATCAAGCACAAGAGAGAAATAGCTAAGATCTAAAAATATGGACCACAAAGGAATACTCAGATAAGAATGGTATGAAGCATGTTGTAGTCAAAAGAACATAGTGTTTGTAGACATACTTAAGAAAAAATGCATTTTAAAAAGCCCAGGTGTGTATGGTAAATTGGACTGTTAGTTACAATGATTTTATATGAATGTTGAACTTGATCATTGCCTGCTTTTGCAGAATTTTGCAATTTGCACCCTTGTATCTTGGCATGAACAGCTGAGCCCAGTGGAGGATTTAGCCCCATAGGAGAACAGGTATTATTTTTTTCTTCACCCTCCCTCCAGGTTTCTATCTGTCTGTGTCAGTGGTGTCAAACTCCTGGCCTGTTTGATGTATTTGTGTTGTTTGCATGGCACATTCACATTCACCAGAACTAAGGCCAAGACATTCATTAGTGATGAACGATTTTGGGTATCCAGCTTGAGACAACTTAAAATGGCCCAATTTCAAAAAGTACTGAGCACTCAAACTCTGAAAATCACGTCTCTTTAAGGGGTCTCCCTTTGGGCACCAAAAAATCACTAGTCATTTTTTAATATCGTGGCCTTAGTTTTAAGTTGAAAAAAAAATTAAGTATCTAAGCCTTCTTGGTTGACACTTTTCCCCCCAGACCTTTCCAAATGTGAACTGAGTGTCAACCAATGCAGTGCTGACTTTCTGAATGGGCAGACAGGCTGAAACAATGACTCTGAGTGCGTGAGATCTTGTACTTCCTTTTAATCAAACTGGAATTTAAATGTCAGTATTAAGCAAAGGGTAGAAATAGTGATGGTTCTAAAGGGGAGCATATTTACCCAAATCTAACAACAAGGTACACATAATGATAAGTAAACTTCAGTTGCTAACTATAGGCTGAATTCCACTCTTGTCCTTTGTGTAACCCTCCTGTTAACATCAGTGGGAGATCAGATGACGATTGAGGGTAGAATGTAGTCCTGAATTCATATCCTGGCTCATGGGAGAAAGTGATCTGGCCAGTAGTTTTTAACATTTAATAGATGGTTTGCCATGTTTTTTCAGTTTACTAGGACAAATGAGCCATTGCTTTCCCTGAATTTATTGTGTTCCAAATTAACAATGGCACCTTGTTTTCTTAGATCTCATGCCCATTAGGGAAATGCATAATTCATTACAGCGATGTGTGGGGATTGAGGTACTTGTGTTTGTGATCAGCTTTTACAAACAGGAAAGAAATGACCACGTTATGTAAACAGCCAGTGAAACAGCTGGTTTAGTTTGTTTTTTACCATTATCTCTTATCCTCATTGATTTCTTCTTTTTTTTAACTTTTTTACTTTTTTTTTTAACAATGCCACGAATTCTGGTGAACAAGCCTGATTTTTAGTAACGGGAGTAGCATCCATAACTTTGATCTGAATAATAATTATTAATTTATATAACAGCTTTTTGATTTTAAAAAGTTACATATAGATAAGCAAGAGAAAAAATATCTGTGTCTGATAAGTTCCTGCAAACAGCACATTTAAGGGTCTGTGCTCCAGGTTTGAATTAGCTAGCAAACTGTTCTGGCAAATGTCCAGTTTTAACATATTTAAAAACATTTTTAGGCTGATAAATGCTTTGTCTTTCAGCAATTCAGCATATGTACTGTGTTGATATCTGCTGATAGTGCTGTACCATGTTTATTTTTGTTTCACTCCATTTCAGCCAAACATGGGCATTGAGGTGAATTCTTGTGAAAAGAAAACAAAGGATATTTTGGGAAACCAAAAGAAATTCTTCACATGTCACTTGGCCCTACGACCAGGAGGTGTGAAGTAAGAGGCTGAAATGCTAGAGACATCAAATGCTTTAAAAGCTAGCACTTGAATGTTTAAAAAATAGACTGTCGGCTGAAATTTTCAATGTGCAAGAGACAGAGGAAGGGCTCAAAGGTGTTTAAAAAGGGCTGCTGGCTAGACTTGAATCAGGAGCAGTAATACTGACAAAATCATTGGTGCTGATGGTGGAGGCGGTGGTATTGTAAGTGATTGAGGCACTGAAGATGATGGCACAAGAGCTGCAGCCATTGTCATTAGTGGTTGTGGGAGGGGTAGAGGTGACAGCATTGTTAGCAGCATTATGTCTGGTGAAGGAGTCTATGCTTCTGTCAGAGTGCAACCTTCACATTCCTGTTAAACAGAGCATTTTTTAGGCTGTTTAGAGGGATTTGGGGGAATTCCAGGTCTTGTTTTTGCCATGTGGATGTCTGCAAACACCACAGGCTTGGCTGTTCCTTTCCCTGGTTCCCAAATGGGGAAATAACAAAACAACCTGGAAGCTATGACTTTGGCTGTTGTTCAAATGCCTCTTTTGTGGCTCTTACCAAAAAAAAAGATTGTGTTTATTTTGTTTGTAGCAAAAGATGCCACAGAAATGCACCCAGAAACACCCTCATCCTTGTCCCCTACACTAATCTTGATTAGACACTCCATCAGCAAAAGGATGGAGGCAGCATGCTGATGTTGCGATGGATATGGGAGCCTGGATAAATTCACTTCAGGTTCTTCAGCCGAGTCTGTTATGTTTATAATACACTTAGTTATTCAAATGTTTAGTAATATGTCAGTATTGATAGGCATTTTTTTGCCTTTAGGGACTGTCTAGAGGGCTTCTTTGGTTGCCTCAGAGAAGATAGGGGATAAGGTACCATTCTCTCAGACTCTATACTGCATCAGCAGTGCAGACAAAGGGAAAGAGAACAGTTGAGATAAGTGGGACTACTTATGTGAGTAAGGACTACTCACACTAACAAGTACGCTGGATCAGATTTTAGGGTACTAATAGGTAACATGGATGCTGCTGTTGCTCCATAAATAATTACTTGCCAGAATGGCTCAGACTGAACCCACGCCCAAGAGTGTTCAGATCGAGATATAAATAGGCATTTTCAAGACAGCATTTTCCCAGCCTCAACAACAGTTTTTGTTGTTGCTGCTACTGCTGTTTAGTTGCAATAAACATAAAATCCTGTTCCAGTGCCAGAGAAGAACCTTTTGTTTCTGGAATTTTGTACTCTGTAATTGTGTGCAATATATACATAGCATGGTCATATGTATTATTAAAAACCTAAGCTAGAAAGAGAGTCTGCTGTATTGATAGAGGAAGGATGCTGTTATAGTTTTTGCTCCCACTCCGGTCCACAATGATTTTAAGCATGGTCCCTGCTTCTTGCTCTCCTGGAATATTTTCACCCAGCTCTCCTGCTTGTGTAACAGGTAGGGGAATGCTGAGGCAATATTATGTACAACTGTAACACTCCACTTTTTCCTGCACCTCTGCTAAAGCATGGGCCAGAGTTATGTCTTCACAACACTGTTCAGAAAGGATTCCATAGAGTTAAATCTCAGGGCTATTGTATGAAAAATCCTAAATGTTTATAACAGTTCCCGCTCTGCTTCAAAGCTGACAAAAAAGCATTTAATAATACACACAAAGTTACTATAAATAGTATTTGGAATACTTATGAATAACCTTTTAAATAAAACGATTAGGTAGTTAATCTACTGGTGCTCCTTATACAGACTTTCCCACTTTATTGCTTGCATTTAAATATAACAGGGGTTCTCAATGGGGGCAGTGCCAGCACTTGTCAAACTTTCTAGGGGGCATGGCAAATCAGGGGTATGGCAAACCTTGTGCATGGAGTTGCAACAACACTCAAATTTGGCCCAGTCAGCCCCTATCATGATGGAGGGGCAGCCAGGCCAAATTTGAGTGAGTGGCTTTGAGACCTGGTGCTTGGTCTCCCACCATTTTTGCAGTCCTTCCAGTGTGCCCCTGATCTGAGCAAACAATGCCATCTAAACAGGTCATGGGTGTTTTTATAGTAACTCTTTTATAGTAACTTTTTGCTATTGTAACAGGCAGGGTCGTCCAAGTAAAAAAAAAACCTGCTAAGGTGGGGCATGATAGAAAAAAGATTGAGAACCCTTGCAATATAACACAGTTCTGTACTTTAAAATACACATGTAAACATATATAATCCTTTGATCTTCTCTCAGAGATGATTTCTCAGTCTCTTTAATGTTGCCATAATAGATATGTATGTATGTATATCATCTGGATTTTTCAGAGCTTGAGAAGAATGGCAGCATCTCAGTTCTTTGCCAAACATTTCTGAGCCTTGGCAGCTAACAAAAGTCTGGGCATTTTTACAGCTAGCAGGATTTCAGCCTTTGGTTAATAGTTGACTGGTCTCTTCCGTTTCTAGTTAGACAGGAAATCTGTAGCCTCTATCCAAAGGTATTGGGACTGAGCCTTCACACAGCAGACACACCTCTTGATCCTGCATCAATCAGCTGCTGAATCCAAAGAGCTGTCTTTCACTCCTGTAATTGCAGCCTTTCCCTGTGAGCTCTGACTGGCCACTCTCAGATGGTGGGTATGTGTGGAAACTGCAAGACTGCTTGCCCTCAGTGAAAACTTCTTAGCTTCAGAAAGAGCTAGTGACCATGTCTAGTAACTGCCACATTCTGCTTCTGGATGTTTCTAAGTCATTCTAGCTGAGTTACTCCTCCCTTGCTCACTGCACAGTATATTCAAACTAAAATCCATGTCTCCTCCTCACTGCTTCCCTCCATTTCTTTGGATTTAAAATAGGGCTGTCAAGCAATTAAAAAAAATTATCACGATTAATCACGTGATTAAAAAATTTAATTGCTATTAATCGTGCAATTAATCTCACTGTTAAACAATAATAGAATACCATTTATTTAAATATTTTTGGATTTTTTCTACATTTTCAAATATATTGATTTCAATTATAACCCAGAATACAAAGTGTACAGTGCTCATTTCATATTTATTTTTTATTACAAATATTTGCACTGTAAAAAACAAAAGAAATTGCATTTTTCAATTCCCCTAATACAAGTACTGTAGTGCAGTCTCTTTATCGTGAAAGTTGAACTTACAAGTGTAGAATTATGTACAAAAAATAACTTCATTCAAAAATAAAACAATGTAAAACTTTAGAGCCTACAAGTCTACTCAGTCCTATTTCTTCTTCAGCCAATCACTCAGACAAACAAGCTTGTTTACATTTGCAGGAGATAATGCTGCCCACTTCTTGTTCACAATGTCACCTGAAAGTGAGACTAGGTGTTCTCATGGCACTGTTGTAGCTGACGTTGCAAGATATTTACATGCCAGATGTGCTAAAGATTCATATGTCCCTTTTTGCCTCGAACACTATTCCAGAGGACATGCGTCCATGCTGCTGATGGGTTCTGCTCAATAACAATCCAAAGCAGTGTGGACCGACGCATGTTCATTTTCATCATCTGAATCAGATGCCACCAGGAGAAGGTTGATTTTCTTTTTTGGTGTTCAGGTTCTGTAGTTTCCGCATTGGAGTGTTGCTCTTTTAAGACTTCTGAAAGCATGCTCCACCCCTCATCCCTCTCAGATTTTGGAAAGCACTTCAGATTCTTAAACCTTGGGTCAAGTGCTGTAGCTATCCTTAGAAATCTCACATTGGTACCTTCTTTGCGTTTTGTCAGATCTGCAGCGAAAGTGTGCTTAAAATGAACAATATGTTCCGAGTCATCATCCGAGAATACTATAACATGAAATATATGGCAGAATGTAGGTAAAACAGAACTGGAGACATACAATTCTCCCCCAAGGACTTCAGTCACATATTTAATTAATGCATTTTTTTTTTGCTGAGCGTCATCAGCATGGAAGCATGTCCTCTGGAACAATGGCCGAAGCATGAAGAGGCATATGAATCCTTAACGCATCTTACACATAAATATCTTGCGATGCCAGCTACAACAGTGCAACGCGAACACCTGTTCTCTCTTTCTGGTGACCTTGTAAATAAGAAGTGGGCAGCATTATCTCCCATAAATGTAAACAAAGGTGTTTGTCTTAGCGATTGGATGAACGAGAAGTAGGACTGAGTGAACTTGCGGGCTCTAAAGTTTTGCATTGTTTTGTTTTTGAGTGCAGTTATGTATCCAAAAAAATCTACATTTGTAAGTTGCACTTTCATGATAAAGAGATTGCACTACAGTACTTGTATGAGGTGAATTGAAAAATACTATTTCTTTTATCATTTTTACAGTGCAAATATTTTTAATAAATATAATATATAGTGAGCAGTATACTCTTTGTATTCTGTGTTGTAATTCAGATCAATATATTTGAAAATATAGAAAAACATCCAAAAATATTTAGTAAATGTCAATTGGTATTTGATTGTTTAACAATGTGATTAAAACTGTGATTAATCACAATTATTTTTTTGAGTTAATCATGTGAGTTAACTGTGATTAATTGACAGCCCTAATTGAAAAATCAAATGTTGCTGTATAAATCATGCAGGTTAAACTTGGTTTGTTGTTTGTTTGTTTTTAACTGTGGTGGAGGATGCTTTACTGAAAACATAGTGTTTACAGATTTATAGGAAACCCAATTATGTACGGAGAATTGCTATTGGCTCCCAAAATGTGTCGGAAGCTACAACACCAGTACTACAGATAACGAAAGGGTTTGACCGAGGTTTGACTGACATGTTGTCTACGCTGGATTTTAGCCACTGGTTTGGCTGCACCACTGCAAACCTCTTGTTCAAACATGCTATACACCAGTGCAGTG
This sequence comes from Chrysemys picta bellii, assembly GCF_011386835.1. Taxonomy (NCBI): domain Eukaryota; kingdom Metazoa; phylum Chordata; order Testudines; family Emydidae; genus Chrysemys; species Chrysemys picta. The sequence continues at coordinate 49,092,326 of NC_088791.1, read as the reverse complement.
TGGTTTGAAACTAGGTGTGACATTACCGAGTGTACAATCTGAACCAATGAACAGCTTTGTCTCCTCAATTATCGAATTTGGGGTGCCCTTTTACACTGCTTCACTGTGGGAGTTGCCCTTCCTGGTCTCCTCACACACAGCCTCCAGCATGCAAGTTACTCCCCATTTTGCATGTGAGTACTGTAGCCAGCCACTCTTGAATTACACTGCAGAGCAACACCAGCAAATTTCCAGTCCCAGATTTTCCCCAGAAATGTATGTCTTGTACTTCCCTCTTCTCTCTTGGACAATACAAGCTCATATAAAGTCCGTCATTTTATTAATAGAAAATTATATGAACAAATCCTGTTATCCCAAATGGAATTTCCCAAACACTTCAATCCAAGCACACTGATTTAGATAAAGCTATAAAACAAGTTTATTATCTACAAAAGATAGATTTTAAGTGCTTACAAGTAATGAGGCATAAGTCAGAATTGGTTACAAGAAAATAAAAGTAAAACACAATTAATGCCTAACTTAACAAGCTAAGTGAATTCAAAGCAAAAGTCTCTCTCATTGCATGTTACCGCAGTCTTACTGACTGAATTCCTTTCTGTCAGGATCCTTCCCTCAATCCAGTGCTGTTTCCTTTATTCTTGAATTGTTGTCGATGCCATGAGTGGAGAGAAAGGGAGGAATCATTTTGGGGTGTCTGCTCCCCTTTCTTATAGCCCTTTTTCTTCTTTGAGAATCCTTGCCTGCTGAGGTTCAGGAGATGGAAAGTCTGTGTGGACAGGAACTCCCAGCTATTTCTTTGTCACAATGTAGATTTTCACCCACATCCTCTTTCCTGCCAAAGAATGGGCACTTAAACAGGCAATGATCCATTTGATTTTGTTGATACCTGGCTGAGGCATTGGCTAACCTTTTGTCTCTGGGGAAGTGGTTTGTGATTGCTCCCCCCCCCCCCAGACTTGGAACGTGTCTAATAATACCGTACAGAGGAATTCAATAACTTTCCTGCAATTTTGCCACACATATTTTGTCGTGACAATAATGTTTAGCAAATTATAAGTTTTCATATGATACCTTACAAGGCATACTTTGTACAAAATTTATCATACTCTTGTAAAGAAGATGAACATAGGGGTACAGACTGTCACACTAGGCTAATCAACACTAGTACAAATCATGTTCCACTGATGTAAATCACGTCTGCGTTGTGGGTTTGCACCAATGCAGCTGTAGGTGTTTGCACTAAAGCTAAAAGAACACAGTGTAGATCAGGCTTAAGTAATTTACTTAGTTCTACATAGAGTTACTGTGTGTGATGTGTGATACTTTTTGGAAGAGGCCCAGAGGAGCTGAAACATTGAGCTTTTTTCTCTTTGTGGCTAAATAATAATAATAAATGAATGCTTTAAACCAGTGTTTCATAAGGTTATGGCTGGTCCAGGGTAGGCATTTGGGAGAAGAGAAAAGAAATGTTGGACTTTGGATCCACTTGGACTTCCCACTGCAAAAGGGTGCTGTGAATAAAGTGAGTGGTACCTTCTTGAAAGCCACCTTATATTTCATCTACTCCAGTGGTCCCTAATCATAGGAGCAGCTCATGTGTTCAGGCTCAGGAAATAGTTCGCTGTCCCAAGCTTGTATTTCTGTTCTCACAACAGCTGCAAGAGCATGTGTCCTGGCCCCACAAGCTTACCAATGGGTGCCTCCCATGTAGCCATTTTCTGAGTGATGTTAAAATCATGGGGAGCAATCAGGACTGGTGCTAAAAACAAACAGAAAAAAATAAACAAGAAAGAAGAAGAGAACAAGGAAGAAAAGTGCGTGGGGGTGTGGTGGGTGGAGGAGTGGGGAGATAGCAGATAGAAAATAATAGAGACATGGCATCTGTAGTGGGGTATAATAAGAGGATGGAAGGGGAGAAAGAGAAAACCAAGTATGTACAATCTCAGCTATCAATCTATTGAAAGAGTGACTCCAACAGCGAGAAAGACTGGGCATCACTGCCTTATATAAGGCCAGTATAATTGTCGTAATTAAGTTTATTCTTTAATGTATTTCCTTTTTTTAGCATTTTGGGATTCAATTTTTTTTCTTTTTGGTGTGATTCTGAATCACCTCATGCCCAGAGCAGGGAAATCAGTGCCAGTCCCCAAGGCATTTAGATTGTTATTTAAAAACAAATACCATATGAAAACATCTCATTTTGCTTCATTTCTACAATTTAGTCACTTTCTGAGGCTCTTCTTTGGCTACCTGGTCATGCCCCCACACCTGTCTGATCCCCTCTTCTCTGCTGTTCTTTTGCAATGCAGACCTCTCACATTTTGTGGTGATTGGGTGTCCTGTTTTGCTCAGAGAAGTTCAGACTGATGAATACCAATTACATGCAGTCAATGCAGAAACCCTTCTGAGCAAACTTCCTAAAAATCCCTATATAAACATTGTCTAAGTTATTCATGAATAGATCCCTAAGTCCCACATCCTCCCCTCTGCATGAAAAAAAAAAGTGTGTGTGTGGAGGGGGGGGGGGTTGTGACGCATATTCATTTCAGAAGCTCTGCAGCCTTTAGGCTATTTCTAATCCCTCTCATTGGACCTTTAGGAGGCAAGGCCAATGTCACAAAGAAAATATATCATAAGTTACAGAGCCCTGAGAAGTCATCCTGACATGTAGACTGTTGGCTCTTTTCATACTCATGCTGGCCATACACTCTCACAGCTGTACAGACCTAGCTCTCATGTAGCCATGAAGGGGATGGTGGCAGCTATGAGATGTGCTACCGCTTAGCTACCCATCCCTCATGTTTTGTGTGTTTTCTGGGATTTTTCTATGCTTCACACTGGCCAGCAGAGAGGGAACATATGCTGCAATGCTTTATCACAGAGGGAGAATGGCGGGGGGGGGGAGGATCTCATAGTATCTCCAGGTTTTTTCATAGTGGTGGAACATCTGTCAGATTTCAAAAATGTAGGACTAAGAGGAGCTCCTGAGACTTTGTTGACCAGCTCAAATTAAAAAATGCAAGCACCCATTCATCTTCTGCATAGGAGTCACAGTTGTCTTTGTCCAGTATTTATTTAGTATAAATTCAATTGTAAACAGATACATAGATAAATCTGAAGGATTAGCAAACACACAGGAAAAGTGACCAATTACAAGTGACCTGAAGGGAGCTGGGGGGAGGGGAGTTGACAGTGGTTGACAGAAAGGTAGGGTGATTTGATACTAAAATGTTAAGCAAAATACATTAAACACAGTGGTGGAATGTATGTAGTCATGCCCATCATGTTAAAATATATTTGTATTTATGTTATCTCCTTAATCCAGTGGTTCTCAAATTGTGCATTGGGACCCCAAAGTAGGTTGTGACCCCATTTTAATGGGGTTGCCAGAGCTGGCGTTAGACTTGCTCAGAGCCAGGGCTGAAGCCAAAGTCCGAGCTCCACTGCCTGGGACTGAAGCCCAAAGGCTTCAGCCCTGGATGGCGGGGCTTAGGTTACAGCCAGGGCCGGCTCCAGGGTTTTTGCCGCCCCAAGCGGTAAAAAAAAAGTGGTGCCTGGAGCCGGCCCTGGTTACAGTTCCCCCATCCCAGGCTGAAGCCCTCAGGCTTTGGCTTCAGCCCCCGGCTGAAGGGGCTTGGGCTTGGGTTCAGGCTTCCGTCCCTCTTCTCGGGGTCGTGTAGTAAGTTTTGTCGTCAGAAGGGAATCGTGGTGCAATAAAGTTTGCAAGCCACTGGGGCAACTGCAAGGCAGATAGCTGGGAGTCGATGTGGTTCAGAGGGTAATCCTGAGCTTTAGAAGGGATCTATAATATGAACGCTAACTGGACACAAAAGGGGAAGATAGCTTCAAGTTTTCATATCATGTTAATTATTTTTACCCTCATAGTTAAAATGGAGGGTAAACAATGACTTGGCACCTTGTGAAATTTCCATGATGATCAAAGGAGAAAATACATTGCAACACAGTATGTCCTTGGTTACCTTGGGACAGTGTTATTGATGAAAATCATGGCATAAATGATGGCATACAGTTGGGCATCAATAGACTTGATTTTCAGTGGGTAAATTAATGTGGAAAGTTAAAAACCTGTGCTCAGAACTCCAGAGTAAGATTTGCTAGTCTTTGAAAGGCTTTTCATGTATTCAATATACCTTCTGCTATGCTTACAATACCATTTTTCACATATATATATGTTGTTATGCCATTTCACTGATCTGGGATTATTTCTCTTCTTTTATGGTCTCTATGAAAAATTAGCAATACTTCACCTTGTAAAGCTACTTCAGCACTGAGTGGACTTACAGAGCCCCTCAAATTATTTGCTGTGGGTCTTCCAGGCATAGCTTTGCCATATTTACACTGTGATGTCACGTTGGTTTGACCTATGTCATGACATATAAACATTATCATCTGTGGCAAAGCAATGCCAGGGATACCTGTGTGGGTATACTGTGGTACTGTCTCTTTAAAATTAGTTGCATAGTCACCAGAGGGTCTCCCTGTGGAAGGGGTCTCTCATCTAATTCAGGAACACTCGGGGTCTGCAGTCTCAGAGTCTGTAGAAGTCATCTTGTTATGTAACTAATAAAGAGAATTGTAGTTTAAACTTTATATCCCTGGTTTCACTCTGCCTCCTGAAGTACAGAGGCTGCAGCTTACTTACAAGTAAGATACTCGTGACCAGAGGCAGATTTACCATGAAACAAACAGTGCGGTGGCACGGGGCCCCCAGTGATAGGAGGGCCCCCCAAAATGCAGGAGAAATCTCATCTGACAACCTGCCCCTGAGTCCCGGCCGGCGGCTCAGCAGGTCTCAGACAGGCAGGCTGCCTGCATTCCATGGCCGGTGGCCCCACGCCGCTCCCAGAAGCAGCCGGCAGCTGGCACATCTCTGTGTGCCCCTGGCGTGGGGAGGTGGCTCTGTGCACTGCCTCTGCCCCAGGCAGCACATGGAGACCTGCTGCCCCCCTCCTCCCAAGGGGTGCGCAGAACGTGCCAGCAACAGGGCTAAGGCGGCTCCCTGCCCGTGCTGCCTCTGTCCCTCTGCACCGTGCCACTCCCGGAAGTGGCCGGCATGTCCCTGCAGCCCCTGGGGGTGGGGGGGTGTCTCCGCACGTTGCCCCTGCCCCAAGCACCGACTCTGCAGCTCCCATTGGCCGGAAATGGTGGCCAATGGGAGCTGTGGGGGCGGCACCTGCAGGCAGTGGCATGCAGAGACCCTCTGCCCCACCCCCGCCCGCCTTGGAGCCGCTGCCAGAGGAGTGTGTGTGCTGGTCACTTTGGGAGCCGCACCGCCTGAGATAAGCGTTGCCTTCCCTGACCTCTGCCACACCCCAACCCGCTGCCCCAGCCCAGAGCCTGCACCCTGCACCCAAACTTCCTCCCAGAGCCTGCACCCCTCACCCACTCCTACACCTCTTCCCCAGCCCAGAACCCGACACCCGCACCCCCTCCGACATCCCTGCCCCAGCCCAGAGCCTACACCCTGCACCCACACTCCCTCCCAGAGCCTGACCCCCACACCACCTCCTCCACCCCAACCGTCTGTCCCAATCAAGGTACCTCACTTTATTTTCATTTACTTCCTATTACTTATAATATAGGAGGAGGAGGAAGAAAAAAAGAATGAAAAACGGGGGGGGGGAGATAAGAGAGAATGTTCTTTTTCGTGGCTGGGTCCCAAGGAGGGGCGAAAATGCAGCTGCTCACAGGGCCCCACTAACTCTAAATCCACCACTGCTTGTGACTGCCTGACTATGTTAGGAAGCACATGGCCATCCTGCCTTGTGTATGTGGCTCTGTGTGATGTCACTCGGTGCAGTATTTCCTCTCTTTCCCCCTTCTGGCTGTAGTGATGAACAGAGTTATTCAAGTGGTATCAGTCCCTATGCTCAGCTGTCCATGCTGTGAAGCCTAAGGACTGTGCTCTTGTGATTAGCATTCCGTTCACACTGTCAGCGATGAGGGAGAGGAGATACAATCAGAGTAGAGGACTTCAAAGAAGTTGCAAATGGGTCCCTAAAAGACAACATGTAGCTCTACAGTTTCAGCATGGGTATCACTAACATATCATCTTAAATAGCTGTAATGCTATTACAAACATATAACAAGTGCACAAGTGCAGAATCATCAATACTATACCTTCACAATCACATTTTGAAAGTAATTGTATAGTGAACATTTATTTTTTCATTAGTAGGGTATGGTTTTGCAGTGGAGAAGACTCAGGCTCACAGTTAGTCTGTATTTCCTGCATGTAACCTGTAAATTCACTTAGAAGGGCATTTTCTTTCAGGCAACATTGTAATAAAAACACAAACAAAAAATAAAGAATTAAGTGGCAAAATATCTTCAGCCATAGCTGAGGTTTAGCTAAGGAGGGTTATGATTTTGGTAGCCAAATAAACTGGTTCCTGAATACCACATTCAGGTTATGCATTGAACAACCCCCAAATGATTTCTCATTAATAAGAAGCTACAGACCTGCAAGCCTACATTTTTTCATAAAAGAAAACATAACAGCAATCCTTGCAATATTTCAGTGCTTGGGATATTTTGATAAAGGATGAGGATGAGATGTTCTTGTTTCTTTAACGTTACTTTGATTAACTTAAAATTATAAACTAATGTATACAAGCACTATCACACACAAACAAAAGAATGATTGACCTAGACAAATTGGAGGATTGGGCCAAAAAAAATCTGATGAGGTTCAACAAGGACAAGTGCAGAGTCCTGAACTTAGGAAGGAAGAATCCCACGCATTGCTACAGGCTTGGGACTGACTGGCTAAGCAGCAGTTCTGCAGAAAAAGACCTGGGGATTACAGTGGACGAGAAGCTGGATATGAGTCAGCAGTGTGCCCTTGTTGCCAAGAAGGCCAATGGCATATTGGGTTGTATTAGTAGGAGCATTGCCAGCAGATCGAAGGAAATGATTATTTCCTTCTGTCCAGCACTGGTGAGGCCACACCTGGAGTATTGTGTCCAGTTTTGGTCCCCCCCACTTCAGGAGGGATGTGGACAAATTGGAGAGAGTCCAGAGGAAGGCAACGAAAATGATTAGGGGGCTGGGGCACATGATTTATGAGGAGAGGCTGAGGAAACTGGGGTTATTTAGTCTGCAGGAGAGAAGAGTGAGGGGGGATTTGATAGCAGCCTTCAAATACCTGAAGGGGGGGATCCAAAGAGGATGGATCTAGGCTGTTCTCTGTGGTGGCAGATGACAGAACAAGATGCAATGTTCTCAAGTTGCAGTGAGGGAGACCTAGATTGGATATTAGGAAACACTATTTCACTAGGAGGGTGGTGAAGCACTGGAATGCATTACCTAGGGAGTGGTGGAATCTCCATCCTTAGAGGTTTTTAAGGCCCGGCTTGACAAAGCCCTGGCTGGGATGATTTAGGTTGGTGTTGGTCCTGCTTTGAGCAAGGGATTGGACTAGATGACCTCCTGAGGTCTCTTCCAACCCTAATATTCTGATTCTATGATGACTTTTTTTTAATATATATATATATATATATATACACACAGACAGAAAGCCTGATTCTCCACTGCATTTTGTAGTCATTTATATCTGTGCAAAGTGGATGGAAAACACTACCAAATCACAATCCTATGGCAGATCCAATGCTCACTGAAGTCAGTGGAAAGCCCTGTGCTGCCTAAATGTTGAGGCTGTAGGTTTTTGTTTTTTGGCACTCAGGAGTGTTCAGCATAATGAGTAACTGAAAACTGATGTTTCAGAGAATGTAGGAATTGGCTGATTTCTATGTGTTGAGTATTATTTGACTTCTTCCCTATTTTAACAGAAAAACAACTGGATTCCCCTTTGGAGCCACTCTGATTTGCTGGACGATGAACTATTTATTCACATGATGTCATAGAATTACATGTTGTTTTCTTCTACTAGTCAGAAAAAGAAACTTTAAAAATAATGGGAATTTTCTTATAGATAAAACTGGAGGCCCATCATAAATAGCTAAGATTTTTACAATTGCATTAAGCTAGCCTACATTTTAATGTACACACTTTGGTGAAATTAATTTTTGGTAGTCTCTATTCATGTGACCTTTTTGCTGTGACTATTTTACATAATTTGATATCATTTGAAGTGACTAACAATGGCTGCTAATTGTAGAGGTAGAAATAAACAAAAGAACTTTCATAGGTGAAGGTTAGGATCCTATATCCAGTAGTGTGGGCCAAATTAATATTAGTTTAATAACCTATAAACTGTGATAGAAAATGTAATTGTCCTACATTACACGGGTATTCCTTTAACTGCACAGTTTATTCAAATGTATAATCTAAATAATTGAGTATCTATGCATACAATAGAACATTGCCTCATATGCAAACACCATTTAATAGACAGTTATATCCAAACAGATGGATAAAAAAGATGCCTGAATATAATTGGTTTGCTTTTGATTATTCCGCAGATACAAATTTACTTAAACAATAAGTCTGGTCAGGGTAGGATTGATTGTCACACAAAATTCAGTTTGGTAAAGTGAAGCTGAGGAATTTATGAGGAATTTAGTGTGACTCTTTTTTAATCTACTGCTCACCTTGATAAGAACCAGGCTTCCATTTCTTTGAGCAATATTTTGTTTATACTTTTTGTTGAATGCAATGATTGCTGAGTTTTCCACAGAATGCAAACACTGCACACCAACATCCACGTGTGGCCAAGATATTAAAAAAGTAGTGACTAAAATTAGTCTCCTAAATTCTTATGTGGGGATTACTTAAGTGGCCTGATTTTCAAAAGTACTGAGCACCCATACGCTCCCATTGAAACCACTTTTAAAAATTAGCAATCTAATTTAGATGCTGGTCCGCATTGTGCTGCTTGTTCGGTACTGTTGACCCTTGCAGCCATGGGAAAGCCCCATTGAAGTAAATGCAGCTCTGCTTGTTCAGAGGGGTAAGCCTGTATGGATCGCCATGTAGGAATGTAGGAGCTGAACTTTAGACTTAAGAACCTAACTTTCTGCACCTATATTTGAAAATCTTGGCCATATACTATATGTGAACGTACATAGGTGTCTATATGCATATGAGAACAGGAGTACTTGTGGCACCTTAGAGACTAACAAATTTATTTGAGCATAAGCTTTTGTGGGCTACAGCCCACTTCATCGGATGCATAAATTTGTTAGTCTCTAAAATGCCACAGGTACTCCTGTTCTTTTTGTGGATATAGACTAACACGGCTGCTACTCTGAAACTTGTCTATATGCATATGAACAGTGTGTGATATTTTTGTATGAGGTGGACAAATAGAGTACTGCTGAAGCCCAAGCTAGTGAAGCTTTGAACCTCCTCAACTCCCATTGGTTTCAGAAGACATAGAGAGTGCTGAGTACTTAGGCTTGATCTCAATCAATTTTAAATAATTTAAGTTTACCGTGTCTGGTCAAATGTCCATGTGACATTTTGTTAATAGTTTCTGTTGTTGCACCTGTTATTGCCTGTAATAAAATGAGATCAATAAATGTACATCTCATGGAATCTATTTTTGGCAATGAATGAGTGTTTCTTCCTTTTTTTTTTAACCCCCTTCTGTTTGACATAGGAAAGCTGTCAGGTTTTTGAAATAAACTCTCTCAGAAAATCGAAATATGGCACTGCCACTGAGTGCTGCCAATTTGCTAATAAGATTTAGGAGCTTTCCGTAGAGCTACTCACAGTTGTTAAAATGTCTTTAGAAAATGTCTTCTTTGTTACTGAAGTTACCGTACATACATATGGACATTTTTTTTCTGAAAATATTCCAGGGATTTTATTACCATTAATCTTTTCTGAGGGTGTATATAATTTATCTCACAAGCCATCAGAATTCCCAGAGGGTAAATTACTCTAGAGGTCTCTGTGCCCTCATACTGTATCAAATTGACCTGCTTCTTGTTTGCCATTTTTGTGTACTACATTGCTTATTTAACAAGAAACAGAATGATTGTGATTCTGAGAAGGTCCTTTGATAGTAGTTTTGACACTCTGCCTGAATAATGACCCTCATTATGGAGCCCATGACAGGCTCTGAAAGTACTGATTTATGAATACATCACGGGTTCAGCATTAGAGCTCCCCCTACTCACTTACTCCTGATATAGGACTAGATATAGATAGAGCCCTTTGAAATTCAGTGAAGATGAGATAATTGCATGATTATGACCATTCAAATAACCTCTTTTTCTGATTTAACAAAGCTCTGTCATTTAATTTTGATTGTCTCCCAAGTTTTTAGAAACCTTTGAAAAAATGTTTATTAGGAAAATCTATTTCATGTTGGGAGGGCAGCCATGTCTTAGAGGACAATACGGTGGAAGTTACAAATACTTTTGGTTGCAAGAAATCTGATGCTTTCTATAGCAAACACTCATTAACAGTTGATATGATAATAGACTGTTAGAAGGAAGCTTAGCTAAGAGCTAAAAATCTGTGTCCTTGCTAAAACAAATTACAAGACACTTTGTAAACACATTTTTGTGAGGATTTTTGTTGATTTATTGTTTCCTCCATAGCGGTTATTTAAATAAATGTAGCTAATTTAGTTCGTTTGCCGCACTGTATAATTTTGTTCTTTGTGTGACGGGGTTATATGTAAAAGCCTGAAGGAATCACATCCCCATTAATCTTTTTACAAGTACAATAAATAAATAAAGAGACATGGTTTAATTTTGCCAGTTAGAAGATTTAAATAGGCAGTGGTGGTAAAAGTCTCTCTTTCTTTTTTTCTTTTTTTCCCTTCCCTACTCTTAAATAAATGGAAAATATACTTCACTTCCTTCCTGGTGTATCAGTTCTTAATAACAAAATGCTAACATATAAGTAAATGTGTACATGAATTTATGTAGTTTACTAACCATCTAGAAACAGATTTTTGCTACAGCTTACCCCTTAAGATATATTTTCCCACATGCATGTGGGAAATGGTATTCTTTATTACTTCTTCTCCTAAAACTACTGTGTACCATTGCTGTACATAACTGCACAGCTGCTGTGAGTCATCCCATAGGTGGCTACATTTCAGTTGTGGTAAAGTGGTCGTCATACAGGGTTCAATTGTACCAGTTAGGCACAGCCCTCATTAGGGGCAACAAGAAGACAAACTGCCTAGAGGATGCACTTTCTGCTAGGCATACAGACGCTGAGTAGCTGCTACAACCTCCCTTTGTGTCATCCAGAGGTTCCCTATGGCCCCAGCATTCCTATGGGCCAAAAGTGCCATGGAATCTTGAATGATACCAAGTGGTGGGGACTTTTATGTTTATATTTCACCTGAGGCCCCTTTCTTCAATACTGTCTTAGAATGAAAAGTGCCACCGACTGAATCACCAGCACCATTTCCTGTGGTACGTTGGTGTTCCTTGGAGGTCTCATAGCCAGCCCTGCTTAGATTGTTTAACTTAATAGAGTCACTGGCTCACAATACATAGTAGTGTGGCTATGTTATTACATCATTAAAATGTAGTTGATGATTTTAATGTCAGTCTCATTGCCAAATTCTGTTCTTCAGATGGAAATAGGTCCAAAATTCCTACTCTATTCCATTTTTCCTTGCTCACTGTGCCCTCCCCATCCATGAGTGACTATGGGGATTAAAATTGGTTTCAAGGTACTTTCTTTAGTTAATTGTAAATGATGTCTAGGAACGATAAGGGCCATCAGTGTTACAGACAGCTCAGTCAATTAGAGGATATTAAGATGCTTTTTGAAATTTATAATCAAAATGATCCACTTTCATTTGTGTTTGGACTTTAGTGCTATGGCCACCAAAAAAAATCTTTCATAAACTGTATCTCTCAGACCTATAGGTTTCTATATTGTTAATTTGGTGGAATTTAGGCACCAGGAAGTCTAATGATGAAGTAACATAAAATGTATTTGAAGCTTCGGCAATGCAGGTGTGTTGAGTGAGACACATCTGTGAAAACTTTTTTTTTTTAACTTTGAATACCCCTTTCATAAAGATACTAAAGATGATTGTTTGCTTTGTTGCTTTCCTGCTTGGGAAAGCTAATACCAGAAGAGTACTGTACTTTTATAAAAGTATTTCAGAGTATAACAAAACCTTTTAGACTTTAATAACTATACATGACTGATCTGTCCTCTCTGGCAAGGTTAACTGTTTCTCCCAAGGAGTTAAGTGGCATATAAACTATTGTTCACACCATTTGTGCTAACAGCCTAGCATGACCTCAAATACTGTAGTGGTCATACAAGCTATCCTGTGCAATACATTTATCAACAAAGGTAAAAGGACCACAGGGGCAGAGCTGACTTTAAGTGTATTAGGGATCTATAAGGATAAATGCCTAACCTGATTCCACAGCAAAAAGTAATTACCAAACCATTGTTTCTATAGTGTTAATATTTTTTCATGGTTCTTTAGAAATATAAGCTATTTAGTTCTTGGTTTGACATCTGTACTGCATTATATTTTATACAATGCATCTCGACTAAAGTGTAGAGCGATCAAATAACAGTGAGATCATTTTACTTTTTCAAGAAATCATCAAGAGAACTAAAGTATAGAAAAGGGAACAGTTTAAATTCAGTAGTTATTTTTTAATATATTTAAATGATCTAATTAACAATAGGCTAAACAGCAGAATTTTACGGCTTTATTCTTTTAAGATTGCATGCCCCATTTACAGTGTGTATAATCTCACATACTTATTCACATATTTTTTCAATTTTTTAAAGCAATTCATTAGCTCTTTTCCTTTTTAGGTCTGACTGGCTCCCAATCCTTAGACTTCCCCATCCACAGCAATGAATGCACTACCTGAAAAGAAGGATCAGCTTCAGGTACACATTGGTAATATTAGAGATATGCAAACTCAAGTTAGGGGGAAACAAACTTATCAAAATTCCTCAAATGGAAATAACATTCAAGAAGTCTGACTCAGGACAGCCCTGTTATAGGCACTTACTATTTGCAGGGTCTCTGGCTGTAGAATTATCCATATAGTCATGATTAATGAATAATTATCAGAGCCATCCCACAAATTTGGCACACACAAATATCACAAAGGTGTTAGTCCCAAATGCCTTACTCAGGGAAGATGAGCAATTAAGTGGATAAAATACTAATAACAATTAAAAGAAGAACCTGGTTGTTAGAGGATGAAGTCAAATTAGTTCATCTTGGTTTGTGTCTGTGGAAAATCAAAGCAAACTATTAATATCAAAGGAATATAGAATTCTCACAGTCCAGCTAGTCCACTATCCTATTTCCAAGATTGGCCCATACTACATGCTTTTGTGGAGAAAGGTGCAAGAAACCACTTAATAAGCAATTATATGCAACTTTCCTAATGGAGAAGTTTCTTCCTAAACCCAGGCAGTTGGCTGCTTTATGTCTTAATGCATGAAGTTTTATATTCCATAAAATGTTTTGTCCTGTCTAATGTAACTATGGGAGTTGGTATTATAAATGTTTACTTCTGTTTTGAATCCTGTTAAGCTACAATAATATCTCGCGGCAATGAGTTCCACAGGTTAAGTGCAGGCTATGAAAAATAAGTATTTCTTTTTATTATTTTCAAATGTCTTGCTTGTTAATTTCATTGGGGTCTCTTTGTTCTAATGTCACGAGAAAGGGTAAATAGGACTTCCATATATATATTCTCTATATCATACATTATTTTATAAATGTGTATCGTGTCCTATTACTCATCTTCTCTTTAAACTACATAGTGCAAATCTTTTAAATCTCTCCCATATGGAATTTTTTCTGTGCCGTTAGACATATCTAGACATATCCCACATCTGTCAATACTCTGCACCATGTGTCATCTGGCCCCTCTTGGGTATGGGTGGGTTGTGAGATGTTCTTTCTAAAAACAAAAACAAAACAACAATGTTAAGTATTGCATACTTCTGGTTAGTTTTCATGCTAATAAAACATTTTGCTTTTTATTACATGGAAACCATATCATCGACGTCTGTCCTAAAGGTGCAGTGTCCTTTTGTTGAACTTCTGAGCGTATCAAATATTTCAAATTATTGCCAGTTAAACTCACATGAACAGCAACTCTTTTTAATATGTTTCTTATACAGCTTACAAAGAAATAATGCAATGTTCTCAGGGGTAAATTTCCATCTCGACTTTAACCAGGCCTCCATTTTTGTGCCCACAACTTTGCATGTGCAGTACAGTCTACTTGGACATCAAATACCTGGAGTGCAGCAATGATCATTTAGTTCTCGTCTTAATGCCTGCGTGGTGTGATGCCATCACTGGAAGGACATGAATTTAAACTGTGAGAGGGATATAGACTAGCACTGGGTGCATGTTGTTATTTTCCCACAAGAGTTCTAGCATTTCTGTCCCTTAATTGTTTTTGTTAGTTGCCACTTCCTTTCTAATGTATTACACTGTCCATACATTCTTGCATGTTTTCACAGTAAGGATCCATACACATGTGTAGGTAAGTAATTTTTCTCAAATGAATAGGCCCATTAAGTTCAAAGGGACTATTTACATAGGTATTCACCTGCCTACATGTTTTTAGACTTGGGGCTCTTATACGTTGCATTGTCTTACAACACATAGCACATCTGTGAAAATGCTATATACCATAGAAGTAATATTCTTTTATGAATCAACTCCTTCTTAACTTAAAAACAGGCTGAAAAGACATTTAAATGTTTGCAGGCTCAAGGGCCATGTATATCTATTAATTAAGAAAAGGCATCATTATGGTGGTGAAGAAAAAATAAAAAATGAAAACCTAATGAATTAAAACTGTCTTTCTCTTCGTAATAATGTATTTTTTCAGACACAATGTAAGCTTTTTCCATAAGTTCTGCTACAAATCCAAAGGGAATTAAAACCGGACTCTAATTTCAACAGTACTATGCCAGTGTATCTTGTCAGTTCCCAGTGTTAAATACTCTTTAAGATCCTTCTGACCCTTTCTCTTTTATCTGCTTTAGCATTAGAATTAATTCCCACTACCAAGCAGAATGTTTGTTTGGCAGTTGAAGGACCCATATGCTAAATTCTGGAATATATTTCCTAACAGTAATAGTTAGTTCCTTGCTATTTTTCTTATCTGGCCCCTTGCTTGCCCTTTTGGCTGCCTTTAGTGCTAACTTTGCTGGTGGCGGTGGAACAGCCCCTAGGGCTGCTGTAGGTCAGACTGCTGATGGTCTGTCTTTTCTTCCTAGATGCCATTGATGAAGAACAATTCCAACCTTGGAGAAGGTTGTGAATAAAAAGCCAGATACCGAACTTTCTGAATTTTCCCAGTATGCCTTTGGAACCCCCAGATCCATGTGTTAAAATAAATCCTACAGCGTTCATTAAATAAGTGGGAAAATTCTTTTAGGAATATTTTTTTCTTTTCTTGCACCAAAGAATATAAATATCTTCAAATGAAGATTAGAAATAGATTATGCAAAACTGTTTTATTACCATTTATGCTCTGTATAACTTCCCCCCCCCCTTGTACACATTATTGTTATTGACAGCAATTCTAAAGGCTTTTTTTTAAAAAGAAATTAAATAGTGAATCAATAAAGATTAGCTATTTATGGTAGATTATTACTTTATCATTCCCATAATTACAATAATGATTGCTGATGGAAATTCTATTTATGTGAATCATTTTATACTTGTTATTTATTATTATTAATGTTACCATTATTGTCTTCTTACCCTTCAGTTCACAAGATGTATCTTCTCAGTGAATTTTAATTTCAATATCTTGCTATTATACTGTACATAATCCTATCAAAGACTGTCCTTCATGCAACATTTTCAGTGATATATTATCACAGAGACCATTAATGAATGAGCTTCATATCTTACTAATACTGTTTTAGATACAATTTTTATTAATTTTCTAAGCTGTAATTCTTCATATAGTACCTATGTCTGTCATCTATTAAAGTTGTGTTTTTGATTTTAACACAAGTATTTCAAAGGGCGGCATTAACTTTGTCTTTAAAAATACATTTCAGTTCATAGATTCTAAATGATAATAATGTCCGTGCTTTGTTCTCTTAGACCTTGTGCACACTAATTTTCACAATTTTCCCTAGTTGTTGTGACCAATTTCCTGTTAATACTCAAAATTAAATTTATGCAAACTGTGTTCTTTCCACAATGCAAGATGATGAAAACAAACAAACAAAACAAATCAATGACACTTTGTCCTGTGACTAAAATGCAGATATTATAGTGAAGTAGAGAAAAATGATTAACAGTTTCCAAGCTTTTAACTATATATTAAAAGTAAATAAAATCACTTTATTCTAGATATTGCAAGTTTCTAGCAGTAATTTTTCAGCTAAATGCCAGATTTATTTAAAAAGGATTACTCTTACAACTAAGAAACCATTTGTTCATCTTGGTGTATATACTTTCTTTAACCTTATGGTTTGCTGTTAAAATGATTGGAACACATGCCATCACATATGTTGTATATAATATTCAGCTCCTCTTCGAATATTTTTCTGTATGAAGTGATGAGTGCACAATGTTGTGAAAGTTGAAGAATGACGTTTTAGAAACTGTCTTTGTTAAGGGCAAATCATCATTATTGGCATTCGGAACATAGATTTGACTAAGCTTAGATCATTGCTTAATCTTTTTTACTTACTTTACAGCATTCTGACAGTAGAGAGTTAGAGCCCAATATTAAAATATCCTTAAAACCTCAATACCTATAGAAAATGTAAATAAGCCTTATGGTCTTTCTGAGGAATATTAAATATACATGCAGTACTCTGTAGCATAGATTAATAGCTGGGAATGTCACATTGTTATGATAACATAAACCTATGATATATTTAGCATATAGTTGTGGCATCTTGCATAAACAAAACATATCCCTATGACCTCATTAATTTTTTTATTGAATCTATTTAGTTTCCTTGCATAATTCTTTTTTTGTGAAACAAACGACTTGTATAAAATTTGAAATATCTGACCAATTAGTAAGTTGCTTATACAACATACTTTATATAAACGTATTCACATTCATTTGCATAACAGTGGAGAAGCCCAGAAAATCTAGAACAAATAGATGTCATAAAATAAATCACATATATTTTATTTGCCAACTGTTTTCATACTCTTCTGAAAAAAAGATTAATAAATATGAATGTCAACAATTCTTTGCCTATAGTAATAATGTGCCATAGTGATATGAGATTCAATTGTTTAACATTTGATCTTTTTCCAGAGGACACTCCTTCAGCATCACAAGCTTAAATATTTCTATTGATTTTTGTGCCTGGATTTATTGTGAACATATAACCATCAGAGTAGAGCAGCACTTCAGATTTCTTAGGCAAAGCAACATGATTTAAGAATTCTAAAGGATTTTACTTAATTTAATACATGAAAGAGGATTTATATACCTGGGCCCTGAGTCATTAAGGTACTTAAAGCACATGCCTAAAGTTAAGCATGTGAATAGTCCTGTTGACTTCAATAGAAGTATGCATGTGTTTAAAGTAAGGCACATGCTTAAGTACTTCCTGAATTGGGTCTTTAATTTAAAACATATTTTATAGCATTCCATTCATTTAAATTGTGTTTAATTTTATGATTTAGAATATTTAGCATTTCTAAACCAATGGACATTTTTATTTTTATTTTTTATTTTTGCCTTGAGAATATATTGGACCATAGGCCTCTGCATTAAATCCATTGATTTAACTGGAGTCACACCACAGATGAATTTGGACCATTGTGTTATTTAAAAGGCCATGATTCAGCAAAGTGTTTAAGCATGTGCGTAACTTTAAGCATGAAAGTTAGGCCCATTGAAGTCAGTGGGAGTAAAGGTATACTTAAAGATAAGCATGCTTAAGTGCTTTGCTGGATCAGGATCAAAGAAACCAGTTCAGAAAAGCACTTAATCATATGTGTGAGTCCTATTGAAGTTAATGGGGTTTACACACATGATTAAGTTACGCAAGTGCTCAAATACTTTGTTGAATAGGGATGTACTGCTGAATTATACAGGCTAAAAGGGACTAAGGCATCCATCTTCTATTGATCTTCAATGAAAGTTGGGCATCAAAGTCCTCTGAGCCCTTTGAAAATTCCACCCTAAATTTTCTAGCACGTGCCTGAGTGATTATTAGGGTTCAGTTTTTTGTTGGCGTAGTGCTGAAATGTATTGCCTAAAAGAACTATTGGAAAACATTCATCCTCAGTTCTCTGGAGCACAGAAGGGTCTGTATTATGATACACCTATTTAGCTGCAAAGATCTGTTGACCATTTTGTGGGGGCCATGGGACCTGTTGGGAATCTTGTGTCTTACTGAGTGAATGAAAGAAGCAATACCTGTACCCTGGAGAGAACAGGATCTACACCTGGACTACAGTTATGCTTGACTGCTGCACAGGTGTGTGTGTGCATGTGAAAGAAAAGGAGGGGGAGTAGCCTTCTCACACACACCCTCTTGCACACAGGAGACAAGCTGGACCTGACTGAAAACTTCAGGACTGTGCTCTATGTTTGTGGTTTTGGCTATGGGTGACATCTGCAGATACACATGGATAGTATTCTGCCAGTAACTATCCCTGTATCTAGAGTCTGATTTTAGCATTTTTTTTTATTTAGTCAAGATACTTTTGACTGGATTCAAAATACTTTTGTAACTGACAGCAAACACAACATCATCTGGTCTGTGAATATACAGTAGTAGCATTATCTGAAACACATTTCTGTTGAGGTCTCAATGGATAATCTGAATAATTATCTGGGGTAATATTTACCAAATATGTCACTTTTCACAAATATTTAGAGTTCCTTCTTTTCTCTTGAAATCTTAGAGTGCTGGTCTGAGGAAAACAGTAGCTTCCCTACATGTGCTTAGATAATACTGGAGCAAAATTATATCTGTCAGAGATGAAACTACCATAATTATATCTTCTTATAATTTATTCATTAGTGTATGGATCTAAAGCCTTCCAAGGAATGTTGCACAGCTCCATAAAATTCCCAAATGGAACATTTGGCAGGTTCTCTGATGTAGCTGACAGATGTGGCTAAACACATGCTATTAGACAACCATTTAGTGAATACACAGGTGGTATTTGCACTACTGCCTTCCATTGGTGGCGGTTCTTCTGGTCTGGGGGAAGATCTAAGTTGCTCCACAACCCGGACAGAGTGGGCTTCTTACCACAGTAGGTCCTGTGCCCAGGATGGTGGAAGTTAGTCTACTTCTTGTAGTACCACATGATCTTCTTAGTTTGCATGTGCTGCAAACCAGCAGGGGCACACCTAGCACACAGAGATTTAGCATCTGGCACATCGATGTTTTGTTTTTTATTTTTGTTAATAAGCCTATAGTAGTCAAATGCTTGGGATGAAATCCTGTCCCCCTTGAAGTTATTAGCAACACTCTCATTGGCTTCAATTGGCCAAGATTTCATGCTGGGGTGTTTTTTGGGGGGTGTTACAGAGAAAATTGTCCATATTCATGGACAAAGCATAACAGAAATATGCCTTTCTAACAGGCTCATTGCTTGAGCCAGAGCGACTCCTACTCTTGTTTCACCCCAGTAGAGAAACCTTGGAAAGAAGTGGTACTGGAGGTGGGATTTGAAGGAGAGAGGTTCTGTTGTTCATCCTCCTTCCAGTGAAGACTTGGTCTCTGCTGTGTGGGGCTTCCACCATTTCCTTTGGGAGAGTAATTGATCTCTACAATAGGTATTCCCCCCCCCCGCTTTTCTGCCTAATTTCTCCATTGCTCAGTTTCCAACTGTTTCTGTTACTTATATCTGTGATATGGTAAATTGTATACATCAGAAGATGATCATTGATTTTTGAGAGATCACTCAAGATTTTAGCATTGTTTAATCCTTCTCATTGTCCCCCACGACTCTTCTTTTTTTGTATCAGTACTTTCTGGAATACTCTCTGTCATCAACATTTCAAATTCAGCGTTTGGGGAAGATCAGGGCAGATTGACCTTGTGGCACTGGATAGTCCCCAGGATTCCTCCTACCTAACTCACACTGCCTGTTTTTTGTTTTGTTCTAATTTGTTATGTCTTGCAGTTTCTGTAACAGGTTGTCCTGGTTGCTTAAGTGTGTTCAGTAATGAAAGTGTAGAGAGAAGGGGCAGGTCCCCTTTTCTTTTTCTGAATGTAAATAATGAGATTTGAGAGTCCATTGGTGTATTTACTTATGCTTATTTCTTATTCTTTCTTTTTCACTGTATCTGACAGTTTTTAGAGTGTGCTTTTTAAGACCGAGGAGCTTGCTGAAGTGAATGAAGATATACCCGAGGAAAGACATGCACAACATTTTGGCAAGATTGCATTTGTAGAATGTTGAAGTACAGCAGCTGAGATCCCAGCCTTGGAAGTCACGGGGCTCCAAACCCCATCCTTAGAATCAACAGGGCAACTTCTTGAGTGAGGTACTACTCAGCCTGATTAAGTGTAGTAGACTTTGGCCGTGAATTGTGTTAAAATTATGTGATGACTAAGCATTAATGAAACAAGATAGTTACATGTGTAAGCAGAGCAGGGACCCAATACCTGGGGAAGAGGAGTTTGAACCCTGGTTAGAACATAACACTGAAATACTGCAGGAGTGGGCTGTACCAGATGCAGAAAAGCAAAGATGTCTGATAGAGAGCCTCAGGGGCCCAGCATTGGATGTGGTTTGCACCCTGAAGCTCACTAAGCCTGGGGTCAGTGTGAAGGACTGACTAGAGGCCCTCGAGCACACCTTTGGGAGTTTAGAGGGCTGTGAAGACAGTTATTGTAAGTTCCTTAATTCCCGACAGCAAAGGCATGAGAAGGTTTCAGCCTATATACAGTGCTGGAAAGACTGCTTCAGAGACCTGTCAAGAGGGGAGCAGTGACTGCTGAGCAGATGGATCAGACCAAACTGGCTCAAATTGTAAGAGGAACTCAATATCAGCACCCGATTCTACTTCATCTCCGGTTAAGAGAACAACAGGAACATCCCCAAGTTACTCCCAGCTGATAAAAGAGGTCAGAGAAGAGGACGCAAGGCAGGCTTGGGAAGCCCAATCCTCTGAGCCAGCCAGAACATGAACAGCCAGTGTACTAATGGTGAGCACCAGAGAGGAACTTGCCCCAAAACGCAGGTTCTAGCAGAACAGATAGCCGAGCTGCAAAGCACCATTGGCCAAGCTAAGACTTCCAGTAATAAATAGCCTCAGGCTGTGGCAATGGAGAAGTCAGCATTTAGAGCCACCATCCCACCCAGGCAAAGGGGGAAAGGGCAATTCATCTGCTACCGGTGTGGTCAGGATGGACACAGTGCTGCCAAGTGTCATAATGAAGAAAATCCCTCCTTAATGTATGGAAAACAGGATCAGTTGGGAGGGGTCGAGGAACCTGCCAAAGGGTCTGGGAAAGGGGGCCACCCAGGCTCACAGGACTTGAAGGCTCCCTTAGAACAGACTGTCCAGCTGGGATCCCTTCAGGACTGATAGGGCCTCAAGCAGAGATGACTGTGAGGTCAAAGGGGCAGAATGTAAAGCTGTGCTTGACACTGGATCTCAAGTGATGATTATATTTCAATCATTCTACCAATGGATGCTCAGGCACCTGCCTATACAGCCACTGACTGGCCTTGGCCTGTGTGGCCTCAGCATGGATGAATACCCCTACCATGGGTATGTCATAGTGCACCTGGAATTTCCAGAAGAGGTTGCTGGGGTAAGAAAAGAGGTAGACACTGCTGCCTTAATATGCCCCGACCCTAACAAATTCTTGGCTGGGGGCAGAATGTAAGCAGGGTCTGAATGAATGCTTCCCTGACAGCTAGCTGGGAGGGGGAATGACTTGGGTGCATTTATGTAAATACAGTTTGCTCCTGCTTTTGCTTACATATTCAGCAGATACAGCGGTACTGAATGCAGGAGTAGTGAAACATGGCTACCAATGTTGTAATTATTGTAGGAATACAGAAAAGCAGAACTGTGCTTAACCTGGCCCAAATGAGGGGGCCACCCTCAGTTGAAAGAACCTTGTTAAGCCTGGGGCTCGAATGTCAGAGCCCTGAGCAAGTAAGAGGGGTGGGAATAGGTATCCCCAGCCAGGAGGCTGCACACCCTCATCAAGGGTCCTCCCTAGACTTGTTTAACCTGTTCCTCCTCTCTGTTCAAAGAATAAGTTAAATAGGCTTTATTAGGAGCCTCTCTGTTGTGTTAAATGCCCAATCAGAGCTGAAATCAGTTGTGGTTGGACTGTGTTTCTGCCAGGCCTGCTAAGAGTTAAAAATCACTGAGAACTGAAATCAATTGAAATGGGGCAGTGTTTCTGCCCAGCCTGCAAAGAGCTGAAAATTACTAAGATACTGATGTGCAGAGGTCACAGCAAAGAGGCAGGTAACAGTCAGCTGGTGAATGAGTGGCTGGTGCAGCAGAGAGGCGCACTGAGCAGCCAGCAGGACAGCTGGTGGAGAGGCACAGCAAGAGCAGTGAGCAGGTGGCCGGTGGGAGTGGCTGGCAGAGAGGGGCAGCGAATGAGTGCCTGAGCAGCGAAGCGAGTAAGGTACCTCTTTACCCCACCCGGGGGGGAGGAACTGAACTCTGCAGATGCGCCTCTGAACTCTGGGTCTGCACTGACCAAGGACAGCAACTGTGAGTGGGGCGCAGAGAAGGGTCCGGCATGTGAAAGGGACTTTTGGGTTGCTGGACTTAAGAACCTGAGGGGAAAAGGACACTGCCCAACCAACTTGGGGGTGGGTCTTTTACTCATGGTTTTTGTTTATGAACCCTGTTTGTGGTGTTTTCCCAAATTAACACCCAGTTACTTCCCTCCTTTTATTAAAAGTTTCTTTTCTACACTCAGATTCTGTGCTTGCGAGTGGGGAAGTATTGCCTCTCAGAGGTGCCCAGGCATGGTGTGTAAATTTCCCAGGTTACTGGGTGGGATCTCGAGCTGGTTCTGTGTTGTATCAATGGAAAGGAACTCCTAGGTATTGAACCCGGCCCAGGTTGCTGCTGGCTCCAATCTTCCAGTTATCACAAAGTGATGTCAGAATGATATTTCCATGAATCAAACACATGAATCAAAAACTCCGCAGCATGCACAGAGGGATTACGGTATTTTGCTTTGTTGTGTGCTGCATGTGCACATAGAGCCAAATTTTCAGTTAGGGCCTAATCCTGATTCCATTGAAATCAAGAGTCGAGCCCATGACCTATACAATCAAAAGCCTTCTGTGTATCTCAGATAACACACTGCTCTGTCTCAGTCCTGTTCAATCTGTTTTGTAACGTGCTTCTCTTCAAACGTTGAGTTTGGTTCTGTGTGAATTCCAAATGTGCTTGTAAGTCTTAAAGATGTTTTACTGCTTAAGTAGTTTCCCCCCTGATATTAAAGTCTTTTCAACATAAAAATGTACAGATTAAAGAGGCAATTGATGAAGTTCAATAGGCCAAATTCTCTGATGGCTTTAATGCCATATTCTTTCCTTAGCACAAATATTTTGTGTTCTTTCTTATGTCACAGGTTTTTGATATGTCCATAAAATGACTTGTTCTCTGAGTTGCAAACTCATATTTGTTTTGGGTTAACTCTTCTTGTATTTAATTGCATAATTTAAGCCACTGAAGTTGATGCAGTGAATTTGGCAGTTTATAAGTAGAGAATACTTAGATTTGGGGGACACATATAGCCTTTCATGTACAAAGTTCTCATTTTAACTTACCTCGGGCTACTGGCTTTACTGATTTACAGTATATTAGGATTCCGATTTGGGTTGAAAATTCCAGTACCTATATGCTTTTACACATTCATTTCAGTACATGCTGGCTGGCTTTAGAAAATAATTGTAACTATATTCAATAAATGTATGTATATCACGGGGAGCAACCTCAGATGTCCCACTCACCCTCCTCCTGTAAAAAAAAATCCTCCTTTGCTCCCAGTTCATGGAAATATCATTCTGACATCACTTTGTGATAGCTGGAAGATTTCCTTGCTTATCATTTAACAAAATCCCAATACCATTTCCTTACTTTTAACAAAGTCTCCAAATCCTTATGTTTCTCACATTTGCTCTGCCTGTATTTCATGTTAAAATTGAATTCTTTGGGTAAGAGAGTTCTAATCTCTACTTGTGTGGTTTCTCTTAGCAGCAATGAACACTATACAAGTATTTGAAAACAACAGTAAGGTGTACTCCAAAATAAATATATGAAAAGAAAAATTAAAAAAAAAAACAATAGCAATCAGGAATTTAGCTTCTGGATTGTTGAGTATTTCTCCTGGCATTTTTGAAGTTTATAACAATGTGATTCAATCAGTAAAAGGGCTTTTATATGCGATTCAACTTTTTATTTAAAAATGTACAGGGATATCATCAAGTATTTCTAATAGTTTTACTTTGCCTTTTATCACCATCCATTTTTGTATGATCCACTAAAAAGGATTAACATAACATCTTCCCCTCTTAGTTTTTCCCTTTTTCATTTGTTTGGTTACTTTGTTGGTTCTTTGTTGGTGTAAAAGGGTGAAAATCCATTGAAGATAATAGAGCCAATACATTGGCCAGAAGAGAATTAAATTTAACAAAGCATAAATTTCATTTTACATTCGCCTGATGATGACCAAACATCTTGGCTAATGTCAGTATAGTTCTGCTAATCATGTGAGCTACATGTTGCTGCACAGAAACAGGCAGCAGAAAATATTGCTTTTTTTGGGTGTCACTAAATTACAGAAATGGGCCATTTTTTAAAAATCTGCATATTTAGGGCCTTGCATCCTCTGTACCTCTGTAGTTACTTCCAGTTGGGCACAGTGAGTGTAAAATACAGCCATTCTGATTTGGGAGCATTTACACCTACTTTGTTCAGGTATTGCACACTACATAGGGTGCGTAGTGCAGAATCTGGCTCAGGATGCAAGACAGTGGTGAATCAGCCCTTTAGACTATAGTGGAAATTCTGTCAATTTATCATGGCTTAGGTCAGCCCACAATGATTATCTATTATTGGGATATTATGGTAGCGCCTAAAAGCTTGAACCAGGATTAGGGGCCCATTGTGCTGTGACCTGCACAAACATATAGTAAGACATAGTCCCTGTTCCCCAAAGGTCACAATTTAAGACCCAGATTCTGTGTTTAATTTTAAACATATGAGTAGCCCCTTGATTTCAATGGGACTATTCAGATGAGTCAAATTAATTATTTGCATGAGCTTTTGTAGGATTATGGCCTAAATGCACAAAATAGACAAAGGATGTGAGGGGAGACAGAGGCATAGTGAGGTGAAGTGACTTATCCAAGTTCAGAGGCCAGGTCAGTGGGAGGCCAGTAATAGAACCTAGTCCAGTGCCCCTGTCCACTGAATCACATGATAGCCTTACTTTTGGGCTCCTATTTGGGACTTAGAATGTTCAATAGTGTCTGTTTTTAAAACTCGAAAATTGTCACCCTTCTGTATTAGTTTTCTTAGCATTTATAGTGTAGTGTTACTGCACTGCTACACACAGTAATCAGACATAAAGGACAACATTAAAACTTGGCGTGATCAGGTGTAACTACGGAACGCAAGTTTTTATGCCAGGTCTCAGAAGATCTGCGGATCCTGAATCCAGGCTCGTGGTCTGCTGCCGCAGCCACAACACCACCCAACAGCTCTACTGGTAGGATGACCAGATGTCCCGATTTTATAGGGACAGTCCCGATTTTTGGGTCTTTTTCCTATATAGGCTCCTATTACCCCCCACCCCCGTCCGGATTTTTCACACTTGCTGTCTGGTCACCCTATCTACTGGTGACTGGAGAATTGCGAGTTGTAAGGCCTTATGCTCCAGTAAGGGTACTGCCCAGACAGACCTGATTGGAGGAGCTCTTGAGCCCCTGATTGGACCAGGTATGCTATATAAGCCAGAAAGATATGCAGGCAGTTGTCTGGGAAATAAGGTGTATCTTGGCTTGCTACTGCTACAGACCATGCTGTTTGACTCCCAGCTTTGTTCCCAGTTCCTGCCTTCAGCCCTGCCTTGTTCCTGTTCCCTGCCCCTGTTCTCTGACTCCAGCTCTGACCCTTGGCTTTGGCATTTGGCCTCTGACTTTGTTCCTGATCTTCAGCTATGATTCCCTACTGTGACATGGTTTGACCCTTGGCTCTAGCATATGGCCTCTGACTCCGGTTCTGACCCTAAGTTCCTTTCCCTGACTCCTGCTCTGACCTCTAGGTCAGGCAGCCCATGTTCCAGTCCCTGACAAGTTCTGAACGTGAAGAAAAGTGTGTAGAGACAAATGTGAGAGATACCTAAACACAGAGAAACACAAATCTAGCAATGAAATTGACCTTCCTTTTGAAGTCAATTTAATTTAAATGAAAGATAATTTTTGAAATAATCTATCCTTTATTTTCAAGGTAGAGAAAAGCTACAACATAAGCCAAAGCAGTAATGGATAAAGCAAGGGCTTCAATTTATAAAGGAGAAATGTATCTACTGTTTAAAGAAGAGGTCTGCAAGGCAGGACACTTGGATTCTATCAGTGCCTTTGCCACTGACTCACTGTGTGATGCTAAGCAAGTAATTTACTCCTTGTGTGGTAAATATTGTTTTACCTGTTGGGTAAATTGAGGCATATGGACATTAAGGGCAATATTTGAAAAATTGGTTTCCAGCTTTGCGTGCCTCAGTTTTTGAGTATGCAACTTGAACCACCTGTTTGCATTCAAAATTATTGGATGGCTACTGCTACTTTGAAGTCATTTTGACCCTAAACATCTCAGTGCCTCCATTTACTCAATGGGGAAAATAACAGACACTTCACAAGGGGTATTGTGAGTCTACGTTACTTAGGGCCAGATTCTGATACTTGATGTAAATAAGTGTATCACCTTATTACACAAATGGTCACCTTGAAGTAAAATAGTTTTTTTTAAATGTTAACATCTATCTAAATGACTGTATGTGCTGTGTGCTTACAGGCAGTTCTTCATATGAAGACTTACTAAAATGGGCTAATACATTATCTCTGAGGAGTGGCTTACTACAATGCATATCACACTTGACCTAATGGCTTTCACCACCCCACGATTTACCTTGGAAGAGTTATGGGTTATTTCTCAGTAATTAAAGTAAATTGTATCATGTGACTGTCCACTGTTGTTTCTCAGTTCATGTCTGTTATATAGGTAGCACACTGAGCGGGGCCGGCTCCAGGCATCAGCTGAGCAAGCTGGTGCTTGGGTCGGCAGATTCTTGGAGGCGGCATTCTGCCCAATCCTAGGGTGGCACGGCCGCTTTTTGTTTTTGTTTTTTTGTTTGTTTGTTTGTTCTTGTTCCGCTCCGGACGCCCTGTAGGGGGCAGCGGCACAGAGAACCAGAGCGCCCTGCAGGGCAATCCTCTTCCTTCCCTACCCGCCGACCGGAGCGGAGCCCTCGTGGCAGGCGGCAGGAGGCGGCGCAGCGGGAGGGGCCACGTGGCAGTGCCCCTGCTGTAGCCCTGGCTGCCCCCTTCTCTCTCTCTCCCGCCCGCTCCCTCCCCCTCCCGCCCCTCCCCCCCCAGCCGGTCCCCCTGCACCTGCACTCCGGCCGCGCCGCAGGGTTTTTTTTATTTTTTTGCTTTGCTGTTCTGGCCGCCCCGTTTTTTTTTTTGCTTGGGGCAGCCAAAAAGCCAGAGCTGGCCCTGACACTGAGAGACAGTGGCATTTATGTTTTTAATATAGTGCAAGTGTCTAAATAATAGACCTCTGAAGAATTGAATTTTCCTACAAAATATATTTTATCCAAACTATCTCAGATTAATTTTTTAGTTACCTTACATATACACAACATGACCTGGAGTTTCCTAGCATACGGGTCCTAATTCTATAATCCTTACTTATTAAAATTCCACTGATTGCTATGGGACCAGATTCTATTCTTACTTACATCATTGCAGTCCATTACATTCAGTGAGGTAGCACAGCTCTAACCCAAAATTGAGCCAGTGTTCATGGACATTTATGATCATTTATAAAAGGAGGCCTGAGGTCTGCATGCACAAATACCGGCATACTCACTGCAGTTGCACCACAATTTAGGTGACTGCATGAGAAATGGCTAGATAGCCATGTATGCATACAATCACCTGATTTGCACTTTCAACCCTGGTAACTGAATGTACATATATAGATAGGTACATAGTAACCAGCTCAAATGTACACCTGTCCTTGGCTGCCTCCTTTAAAATGTGATCATTAATTTTAAATTGCATGTAATTGCAATGAGTCAAATTACACCCTATGAAACTTCAGTGGCATAGCATAGGAATGCAAGTCAGTACATGAGTTTGGCCCAGTGACATTGATCATGGCAGTTAAATTCTCTGTGTCAGGATGGCTTTATGAAAATGCACTATGTGGTCTTTGAGCTATCTGGTTTTTGTCTGAAAAGATTTCAGGCTCTCCCTACTGGCAGAACTTAAAAGGTCAATGGCACTGCTAATATTGTCTTACACATCAAGCAAGTGCTTATAATCCCTTTTGGTACCATGAATACCAGTAGTTTGACTAACTGTAGTCTTTCTTTTACTGAGTTATGAACATTTTGACTATCAGTTGCTGCAAATGCAGTATCAGCTCCTACTTACATTTAAAAACCAAAACTTTTTGTAAAATTTAATGCAAGTAAAAATACTGTGATTATGTCATATCATTTATTTACCTTACAGATAATGGTAAGAATGAATATTTCTGTCTCCCTCAGAAACATGAAGGTTTTACAGGAACCCACTGTGCAGTGGGGGCTTTGCAAAGTCCACCACCCATCCATCTTATAGTATGGATCCACAATGATTAAGAGACATAGGATTAGTGGGTTTTTAACCTGTCATTGCGCTGGATTAAATGGGTGGGCTAGTGCAAACTACCTGATTGAGCTGGAAAAATTTTTTCACAACAAGAGGGTGGGGATTTTTCACAGAAATTAACATGAACAAAATTTTCTGTTTTTCATGAAACTTCAGCAATATTTTATACAGAAATTTTTACCAAAATGTTATCAAAATTTGAAATAGTTATTCAAATGTTTCTGTTTACCAGAAATGTAAGAAATGTTTTCTTAGTGAAAACAGAGGGTTGGTGAATGAAAAACAGATTGTGGTGAATTAAAAAAATGTCAAAATGATTAAGATTTTTGTTAAAAAAAGAAATGATCAGGGAAAACTTTGTGAAACGTTGTGATAATTGATAAATTTCAAACTATGAAATAAAAATAACTTCCAAAATCTCTTGAAATTGTTTTCCCTTGATTATTTTTTTTTTGACCATCTTTTTAGGCTGTGTGAGAGTGTCATTAGCTGCCTTGCTCTTGTTCAGCAGCTGTAGTACCTTCCCTCCCCAAAACTGACTTTCAGTAAGGGATTACAACAGGCTCATTAGTACTTTAGTTTGTTCTCTGTGATTTAGGTTTATGTTGGAATCTTGCAAACCTTCTGTGTTAAGAACTGAGAGATATTTTGTACCTTTTCACCCTGATCTACTATTTCTTTAGCAGTGGCTCCTCTTAACATCTGTAGTCCCAATTTGAGGATCCTTACTGAAGTTGAAATAAGAGTGGCCACTTGGGTTGTGATAGAATGCTCATGTAAAAGTGGCAGAATCGGGTCCTGTATGAATATGTGATTGTTTTGTCCATTTTACAGCATTGTAATTTATCATACTTGCATCGGGGTCCAAGGAGCAGGGTTGGAAGGTACATCCTGGCAGAGGTGGTAATTTGCAAGTTCTCCTCTTCTTAAATCTAATGCTTGGGGAAAGGGCCCCAGGATGCTGAATGTGCAAGACAAATAGGGATGAAATCCTTTTGGGACGGTGGCCTGAGTCTTGCCCCATGGAAAAAGGCATTTGGGTGTTTGGGACCACATTGGCTTTTTTTATTCTACACCTAAAACTTAAGACAACCTAGCTACATCTCTCAGGGCTCTGCGATATAATTAGGTCAACCTAACTCCCACTGTGGACACAGCTAGGTCAACAGAAGAATTCTTAGCTATCCCTTTTGCGGGGGTGGATTTACTACAATGATGGAAAAACCCCTTCCAGTGTGTAGTGTCTGTGCTACAGCGGCTTAGCTGCAGCTGTGCCTCTGTAGCGCTTGTAGTGTAGACATACCCTGAAAGCATAGGAGATGTGGCCTGGGAACATTATGGTCTGATTGCAAAATCACATGGACTATTTGCCAGGTATTTGATGACAATGTGGCTTCTTTCACATTGCACAGTGGCATGAAGAATGAAAAAATAATGTTACTGATATAATGTAATAAAAGGAATCCAATCAATTCTGTTTAGAAGTATGACTATCACTGTTGTGTATAACTACAAGCAGAGATTCATGAGATTTTTAATTGCTTTTAACAAATGCTTTGTAACTTGAAGTCTTTAAATAATGATTTGAAGACTGCAGTAACTCAGCCAGAAGTTAGGGGTCTATTACAGGAGTGGGTGGGTAAGGTTCTGTGGCCTGCAATGTGCAGGAGGTCAGACTAGATGATCATGATGGTTCCTTCTGGCCTCAAAGTCTATGAGTCTGAGTCTATATTGTACTTCTTTTCCAAGCTAATTAAGGCCTCGTGGTTTTCGTCAGAAAAGTCAAAGTTGACTGAGATATTTCTATTGAAAGTCTCCTAGACTATTGCTGTACAGTACTGAATTGTCCGGGGGACTTCATACTACCTTAATTTTTATGCAAAATATTTCTCATGTGTCATGTGAGCACATATATAGTCAACACATGTCACACGTGCACACACATAGTCACCAGCATAGGCGCCTATTCTGGAAAAAAAATGGCAGCCCCCCCGATCAGCTCCTTCCCCTGCCCCAGCACCTCCTGCCTGTCAGCAGCACCGGCAATCAGCACCTCCCTCTCTCCTCCAGTGCCTCCTGCACGCTGGTGATCAGCTGTTGAGCAGCATGCAAGAAGTGCTGGGGGGGGAGGGGAGGAGCAAAGGTGGGGTGCACTCAGGGGAGGGGGGGTGGAACAGGGCAGGAAGAGGCAGGGCAGGGGTGGAGTGGGAGCAGGAAGAGGGGATGGTCAGGGTGGGTGGGGCCTTGGTGGAAGGGGTGGAGTGGGGCAAGGCCTGGGGCAGAGCCTTGGGGAGCACCTCCTGGCACATTAGAAAGTCAGCGCCTCTGGTCACCAGTGCGTGGAAAGTGCACATGGAAGTGTTCGCACCCATGTAGAGAGAGAAAGTTTTTGATAATGGGAATCGCAGAGATGACCAACCTCTGTCTGTTTAAGTAAAGGTCAGAATTTGGTGGCCACAAACATGAGGATTGCTGTACTTGAGGTGAAGACTTTGAGACATCTTATGATGTATGTGTGCTGAAGACAGCCTATGAATTACACTGAACTGTTTTACTATGAACATATGAGGCCTGAGTCAAAGCCCATTAAAATCACTGGATAGACTCCATTGGGCTTTTGTTCAAGCTCTTAAACTATAGAAAAATCTGCAGGAGCTCAGAACTGTTACAAATTCACATTGACTCACCATCATATTATCACAGCATTGTTTTATTGGTAATGGTATATCCCATGAAACAATTCCTGTGAAGAAACAAAGGCCTGTTTTATGATCATCCTACTCCCCATGTATAATTATTACTAACCAAGTGTCTCTTTTACACGAACAATGCCTCTATGAAAGATTGCTTTTCACACCTTGAAAAGCACTTGCCAAGCAGCAGGTGCATTGAATAGATGATATAGGTATTCTTTGATCAAGGAATTAAGCTCCGTTCCTTTAAACTGACAAAAACTTAAAAATTAGCAACTTCACATAATGTTACATTCATGTTGTCTTCAACAGTAGCTGCTTCCTCACTCTCTTGGTATGGAACAAGGTGTGGGCAACAAATTGGGAGAGAAAGATTAAAAGGCCAAAGTCTCCCCATAGATACACACAAACGTCCCATAGACTTCAGTAGGAGCTGTACGTGCTCAACCAAAAGCAGAATTTGGCGAACAGATAAGAAAATTATACTCTAAAGCAAAGAAGATGAGGTTGCATGTTAAGACTGAGTTCTGCTTTAAGTCATAGCCACAGGCACACTTCACAACATCTAGAAGAAGGGTAGGGAATAATGGAGGGCAATTCTGAAATCCTGTATGAGGCAAAAGGGGAAAACTCATCTTTTGTTTATCATGAGATTACTATAAAGACACTGATCCCCTTTCTAGCCTAGGAAGGATCTTTTTCTCTTTTCTGGGTCAGAGAGCTACCTAACAAATACATTTTCCAAGACAATGAAGGAAGCAGCACTCTTTTCTCCCTTGACCAATTTAGTCTCTTTCATTCATCTGCTAGTTCCTAGGCAATTTCCTAGTTCACATGAGTTACTAAGTTCCAAGGTTTTGTTTAGGTTTGGGTTTCTTTGTTTGTTTGTTTGTTTTTTGGCCTCCTGGAACCTTAAATGTATTAAAAAGGGATAGTGATAGTACATATTTGGTTTTAGCACTATGTGGTAGGCAAATAAGATACAACATTGCAAACACACCATTTCCACACTAATAATTGTGTCTGGCATTTTATTTCTCGACATTTTATCTGTCCGTTTTAATTAAAGAATGACTCATAGAAGAGTACTGGGAGTAAAGTGGCATGGGTTCTATTGCCATCTCTGCCACAAATTGGCCTTGGGCAAGTCACAAGTCTTCTTGTGCCTCAGTGTCCCCATCTGTAAAGTGGGGATAATGCTTACCCTTTTGTAAAGATGTTGTTGTTGTAACAATGTCGCTGGCAAAGAAAATGCAAATGTTAAAATGATGTCCAAGTAAAATGCCTTGGGGATAAAACAGATCAGCATATAGCTATTGAAAATAAAATGTGGATAAGAACTCTCCATTCTACAGGTTTAATAACTTTGCTCTGTACATCACTAGGGAGTGCGAGAGAGAGAAACTGAAAAATCCATTACAAGCGCCAAACATTATCATCACCATAAAAAAAGATATAACATTAAAGCCCTTATGACATAGAAATTGTATAATGATCTTCATAAAACAGAGCATTCTGCGCCCCTCTCCCCCCCCCGAACACAAATCCTGATTAAACAGAGCTAAAAACTTGCCTTCTGTGGCAGTGAAAGCCTATTTTATTTTTGAAGTTAATCCAGATATGAGCTGAAGTGATAAAGGCATACATCCCTCTAACTATAGACACAAAGGCTCAGGATGGACAGCAATTTTGACATTTCTAGTTAGAAATCTTGCCATCAAATACACTTACTGTTCACACAGTACATGAACTCTTGGATGCCTACACTCATGGCCATGTGTTGGGATGACATTTTGCCTGCTCACTAGAAAACGTAATTGCCCCACTCAGACATAGGTGCCAAGAAGAATGGATTTAGATGGCAAGCAAGCATAAATGTCACCTTTTCTGCAGGAAGTTGCTCCTTCATCGTGTTGATGCTGAATTGACACCCTTTGCTTCTTACACTCAATCACACCTCCTGAGTTGTGCCAAAATAGAATGCTTAAATGGAAGAGGGACGGACATGGACAAATGGGACTGACAGGATATCATAAACCATGTTATAGGCAGCATCACATTGTTTCTTTTTGTGGTGTTAGCTCAGCTGAGAGCAGGTCATTCACAGAGTGTCAGCACAAGGCCTATGCACTGTTAAGTCCCATTTCAGCCCTATTTTCTAAGGCTTAGGTGGTGTATATAGGATTTTGGTCTGGCTCTCTGGCAACTAGCAAAAAAAAAAAGTAATGGTGCACATCATCTTTCACATGGTGCAAAGGTAAAATGACTTTGTACAATACATATTGGTTTCACAAGGGAAACAATGTGATTGCATAGGCAGTGGAGGAGAAACAAAAGAGCAAAGAGACATATTCAAGGTATCAGCAGATTTCTATGGAAAGAGTAGGTTGCAACCATCAGTCTTGGTCTTGCCAATACATAGAATCCTAATAACTAATGCCAGAAAGCATGTGGGATTCTTAGTTAGGTCAATTAGCTGCAGGGTTAATTAACCATTGTGGAAGCCTTCCAAGCCATAATTCCATTTTCATTTTGAACCAAGGTTTGGACCAATTTGGAAAAAAAAAAGACATAATTCTCTCTCACCTGCCTGCCTGCCTGCCTGCCTGCATCAAAACTCCAGGCCATTGCCTGCCTTTTGATTCAACAGGTCCCCCGGCGCGGGCACGTACTTGAGCAAATAGGAAATATAATGAGGAACATGCCTCCTCATCGTATTTCCAGTTGGAAATAATACAGGGGAAAAAAGCTTTATCACATTATTCCCAAACGGAAATACTCTAAGAAGAATGTTTCTCACAACATTTCCTGTTTGCTTAACTAGTGAGATGCAAGGCAACACTTTTCCCCTACTGCTGGATCAGAAAACACTTAACCAGCACTTGGCACTATGGGCATTATATTTGGTGCCCTCCCTCCAGTGTGTCTGTCCTCAACAACATTTTAGCTCAGCAGGTGATGTTGTCCATGACAAATGAACAAAATTCACTTTCTTCAAAGCCAACCTGCCTTTCCCAGCTACAGTTAAGATGCCAATCTTAAAGAAATGGAGGATAATTAATCCTCTTCTGAATTTCAAGTCAACAATCTTAAGCTGGCTGTGTATTAAGTGATAGGTTTCTGAGGTGTATACAATATGTTTATTTGAGACTGAAGCCACCATTACACACAGCTGGGACGCATACACCATAGAATGTGTATTTTTTTTCTTAACACATGCCCATGAATTTAACTGGCTAAGCAAAATATAACTGTAACTACATTGACGTCAAACAAGTTACATGGGCATAAAAGTGGAGTAATGCACTAGAGACTCACTCCCTTCATATTTTATGTCATTTTAGCAGAGATTTTCATTCTGTCGAAATTTCTGGTAATTAGTACACACAGTTTTTTAAAAGTTTGAATGTTAACAATTGCACATTTGTTTAATTTCCTCTCCACTGGGCCAGCACAGCTACAAAGTCTACAAAATGTATAGGATTCTCAGCTTATGTTTCCAGCTCTGTCCTATTAAACTGTCTGCTGATCATTACTGGGTAGGCTGAATGCTGTAGGTGTTTATATGTGAAAAATATATGGGCAGATTTCTCTACTTTGCAAAGGCTGCTTTGCACAATATGCACCACAAAATGTGTGTGTCAATTGCCCTTCTATTCAGGAATCTCCTCTCTGAAATAAATGTAGTGTAAGTGGCTCTGCCACTTTCTGTCCCAGTTGTAATACCACCACCACTGGCAAGAGGAAGGAGATTGAGTGTCATGAGTATACCAGGTGTGGGTCATTAGAAAGGCAGAGAGGGGAAAGGGTGTGATGGAGCAGGTCTCCACTATGCCCCATCTTTCACTGACAGAGGAGGGCACAGAAATTTAAATTTGACCACTTTTAGAGGGGCATGTTAAACACATGATGTTATGAGGAAACACAGTACACCCTCGCTATAACGAACCCGTGGTGATCCAAGCCATTCGGCTGTGATAGCCAGAGTTTCGTTATAGCAAAAGAAAGGGAGAGCGCAGAGCTCCTCTGGCGGAAGGTGACACCTCTGCCAGCCATAGTGGCCCCAGGGCTGGAGGAGCTCCGCTCTGTGACCCTGCCAATTTTTGGAGGGGCCTGTGCCCCTCCTTACCCTCTTTTGTGCACGCCCCTGCTGACATAAGGTCTTTGACGACTCATGCCAGTAGTGTAAGTTAGTGTTGCTTAGGGACAACCCTAACTTGTGCCAGGGCCAAGTGGCTCTGAATCAGGCTGTTCCTGATCCCCTGCATGGCTCAGACATATTGGAAAATCAGGGCCCAAGGGTTTTAATCTTGCAATACGTCTTTTAATGATCTTTCCATTTGCCAGTATTGTGTCCACTTCTGACCGCTGGTGTGCCATATTGCCAAAATCTTTCACCTTTCAAGCTATTATAGAATGCCCGAAGCAATGCTTCACACATATGAAGCTAAACATCCCAATGTCAGAAGTTAGCAAATCTATATAAACCAAAAGTTCTTACAGTGCAGCCATCTTTCAATATATCCTGTACTGTCAGGATATATATATATATATATATTTTCAACTGGACTTTTTAAGCAATCTCAGCTGAGCCACCAGCACGGTGTCCAGACCCACTAAATGGATCTTCTAGTACAAATGTGGTTTTAAGCTGCTTAGATTTTGAAAAATATTATTAGAAGAAGCAAAATAAATGGTAATATTTTACAATCTGATATGTAATCATATACAAGTACAGTACAATAAACTGCCCCCCCAGTGTTACCATCTGAATGGAAATTATGGCAGTAGCACTTAGGAGAAGAGATAGTTTTATCTGCATGCACAGAGAGGAAGAGTTCACATAATGGTTTGTAAGGCATATCAAATTTATTCTGTGAGGTAGATAAAGGTCTTTTAAAGGTCTTACTCCACTTGTGGAATGAATTTCTTATCATGTATAAATTCTGTGTGGAACACTTTTTTTTTCCCTGGGATGTGGTTTGTTTTCTGAGAGAAGCTAATGATTTCCACTCCTGTAAAACAGAAAATCTGCTAATTAAAACGAAATCACGCCCTGAATGGTTAGTAATATTGGGAATATAAAAGTGTACACTGTGCTGAAAGATCATGAAAGACAGTTCATTCCAGTAAGGCTATTCTTACAGAATCATGAATAAACACTAATAAAAGAATAGCCAAAGAATAATGGCCTATATTTAGGGGAAAGTAGCTGTCACACTGAGAAGCAAACTTGAACTAAATATGAAAAATATTTCCAAGAACCATTTACAAAAATAAAAGCTGCTCCATGTTTGATCACAATCAGATTCAACTGCAGAATAGATAAGTATTTTAAAAAATATTTCATAGAACAAGCCTACTGAAGATAAAGCTACATCTAAGGGGGTTGGTACTTTGGCATCACTATTATATTAACTCAGTCCCATTTCGCTCTCAAATAATAAAGGCCACAGTTAAAGTTTTCCATGACAAAGTAAAATATTTAACAAGCCTTAAACTTCCCCAAGGACAGCACAGGATTTTAAAGTGTTAGTGATTTGGTAAGTAGTACTTCTCCCTCGAAGGGCCCCATCCAAAGCCAAATGAAGCCAATGGGAGTATTTCCATTGATGTCAGTGGGCTTTGGATCAGGCCCATAATGATTAATGAACCAATGCTACAGGAAGAAGTTATGGAGCACTCTGGTGGTGGTGGTGGTGCATTCTGTACAACCAGTCTTGATCACTTGCAGTCATTAAATAGTCCATTGGATTTTTCACAAGATTAAGGAGCCAAACAAATTCTGTTCTCAGTTACTGTTCAGCTGAGTCACACTTATTTTCTGTCTGTGTAAATTATCCATGTTTAACTATAAACAGCATTCTTCATTTCCCTCCTAAAACTGGGTAGCATTGTTCTGCACTCCTAAAGAGTGCCACATTCTAACCCAGAGGCATCTGTATTTTAGTGATGAGTAAAATAATTGCTGCACATATACTTTGCAGCATTTGTGAACTGGGATCCTTTGGGGGGAAGGCACCATGTAAATAGATTAGTATTAATGTGTTATTTATTTTTAATAAAATTGCCTTACATTGGTATAAATGCCAACTTATGCCAGTGAAAAGTGACACACACTGGGTTAACTGACTTAAACGTGAGACACTTATTTTAATATTCTTTTTCATTAGTTTCCAAGTGACTGATTATCTTCCTGACATCCACACAGGCTTCTTCTCACGCATCAAAACATAGGTCTCTGTAGCACCATCCCACTGAGCTGAGACACCACAAGAGGGTGACCTTGCTGTCCATTCTGTGTAATGAGGGAAACTTGCACCTCCACGATCAGATCCTTCACATTCAGAATGTCATAGGGATCTCTCTCCAATCTTATTTAACATCTACATGCAGCCACTAGGAGAATTGGTTTGACAACATGGACATAAATGCCAACAACATGCTGCTGACACACAGTTCTGCCTGGCTTTCACACCATACGGATACACCACTGTCATCTAGACCAGTGCTTGGCCAAGATCAGATCATGGATGAAGAAGACTGATTGAAGTTAAACCTTAGTAAGGATGACCTTATGCTGGTAGGCAGAGTAAACCACTTTGAAGAGCTTATAGTCCTGTTACAGTCTCCTCTGAGTGAAGATATATGCTGTGAAGTTGTCAATTCAGTCCTAAATTTAGGAATGCTCCCGGATTGTCATTGACACTGAGCTCTCTGTAGTGCCTCCAGTTAGCTAGGTGACTGAGCAATGACATGGCCTTGGCAATTCACTCATTCATCACCTTCCACCTGGACTACAATTCTGCAAGCTAGCTGGGCATGCTCCAGTGTTCAGGAAATTACAGTTAGTACAGAATGCAGCATCACAGCTCGTCACCAACATGAGTGCGTTGGTCCTGCCTTCCATATGCTATGCTGGCTATCCATAGAACACTTGATCACAGCAAGATTTCAGGCTTTATCTTCAAGGCACTAAATGGCACAGGAAATCTAAAAGATCACCTAAAACATCAGGACCATGACCACTCTCAATTACTCCACTCCTCAGTGGAAGTGAAGGTACAATGGAATTGTCCACTACAAGAGTAAAACTCATTTATGCAGCAGACATGGCACTAGTAAAGGCACAGAGCAGCACATCATGTGGAAAAACACCAAAGCCAAAAATAAAAAATGTTCCCACCACCATATGCACATTTCCTCTGAGAATAACAGTGCAGAAGAAACCTCATGTGGCAGTTGTCAGTAATGTTGCTTTATGCGCTGCTGGAAAGCATTCAGATGCCACAGTGATGGGAATGGTACAAGGATCTAAACAGAATGGAATAGGCCCATTTAAACTAGCCTATGCTCTGTATTAGGAACAATGAAAGCCATAGGTCTTTGGGCTCAGGGATTTCCCAAATGAGTCCTAGAGTTTAAAGCCAGAAGGAACCACCAGATCATCTAGTCTGACCTCCTGTATATCACTGGGCACCTGCACCACCCAGCAACCTCACACCAACCATAATATTACAACCCACAGGAGACTAGGCTATTATGTGCCATGGGGAATAGGAGGGATCGAGGTTCACCAGTGCCCGAGGCCTCTGCAATGGCAGGAAAATGATGAAGTGAGATATATCCAGATACTCCTGGCAAGCGACCTGCACCCACATGCTGCAGAGGCAGGCAAAAAACACCCCATAGTCACTGCCAATCTGAACTGGGGGGAAATTCTTTACTGACCCACATGTGGCAATCAGATTCTGAGCATGTGAGCAAGAACCACCCAGCTAAGCATCTGAGAGACAAACACTTGATGCCACGTCAGAGCCCTGGCCCTCCCCGTCCTACAGAATACATTGGGTGTGGGGATCACCACCTGACCCCTGAAGTTGGCCAGCTGAAACCCTAAAGCATGGTCTTTTAGGAACAAAAGGCATAAACTAGAAGTGATCCCCAGGGCTGTCACAAGCAACCCTGTCATACAATCTTACTCATAAATTTGTCAAACTCTCTCTCAAAACTAATTCAATTATTTGCTCATACAACTCCTATTGGGAGTATAGGACCCTGCTGACTGTCTGCTGGAAGTGGGAAGCTGAGAGAGACAGATTTAGCGGTGCATTTCTGGCTATGGAGCTGGACACAACTATGCCTTTCTTGGGGATTATGTAAGTGGAATTACAAGTGTAGCCTTGCTGCTGTTTTTTGCCATATCTGTTCAAAGTAAACAGAGATTTTGTGCATATTTTAAATAAATAGACTAGGAAATACCTGAGTCACTTTTCTTCTAACAAACTGACCCACTCCAATGCCCCCAAAACATATGGGAAATGACAACAATTAGAGCAAGGCAGGAGCTAGATTTTCTAGTTCAAGGGAAATACCACAAGTTTGAAATTTTTTTGGTTCAGGAATGAAACAGAAACAAAAAATTCCTGCCAAACAACATTCCATACTTGTTTTGGGTCAATCAGAACACTTTGTTTTGAGAAAATCAAACCATTTCATGTTGATTTTGACATGTAATTTTTTAAAAATGTTTATAATATAAAAGAAATTTTGAAACAAAATTTCATTTTGAAACAAAAAAATCAAAACATTCTGTTCCAAAAATGTCAAGATGTTCTGTTCTGCCTTTATTGAAATGCTTCCTGCCAGCTTCCCCCCCCCCCCCCTCTCTCTTAAATGGAAATTTGTCAAAATCAACACACTTTTGTCAAATATTTCACTTTCAGTGAATTGGGATTTTCCAAAGGAATAACATTCCATCAGAAAATTCACAACCAGCTCTAGCAGTAGCAATACATTTTCACTGCTTTTCTACCAATGCAAGTCTACATTGTACCCTGGTCTTGGCTGCGTTGTCTGTATTGAACTCTTCCCAAATGACAGATTTTTTCCCTCTCTTATTGTTCTTATAGAATCTTTGTATTAGACTGATTACCTTATAATCTTTTTAGGGTTTTTTTGCTACTCAGTGCTGACTACAGTAGCTTTACTTGCAACTGTAGAATGAGGAGTCTACAGAATAACATGTCTGTGCTTGAGTCTGCTAATCTACTCTTGTCTCCCAACTGCAAAGTCCTTTGTTCTCATGACTAGATCAGATTTGTGGTTGTTGTGGGA
Organism: Chrysemys picta bellii; assembly: GCF_011386835.1. Taxonomy (NCBI): domain Eukaryota; kingdom Metazoa; phylum Chordata; order Testudines; family Emydidae; genus Chrysemys; species Chrysemys picta. The sequence continues at coordinate 49,051,718 of NC_088791.1, read as the reverse complement.
GGAGTCGGAGGTAGGGGGAGGCCTGGCAGTGTGCAGTAGCATAGAGTGCACCATGGGAAGGAGGGACAGTTGGGATTGCTGGCCTCTAGCCCCTCAGGCCCCTCCCTCCCAATGAAGGGAGAATGGAAGGAAGAGTGAGGGGAGCCTGTGACCTGGGGAAAAGGGGGATCAGTGGAGCCTGTGACCTAGAGAAGGTAGGAGGTAGGGAGGAGAGTGAAGGGGAGCTGCCTGGCAAAGCAGTAGAGCAGTGGTGGAAGCTACAGAAGAAAGGCCGGGAGGTGGGGTATCAAGTGAGGGGGTTCCAAATTGTTTAGCCAATAGATTGACTTTACTATGGAAATCAGAAATGATTGTATTGTTTGTGTATGGGAAGGGAGGGTCAGAAATATTTGCTTCTTTGTGGGGCAAGGGGAGGATATACTTGCCAGCCCCACCACTTATTTTTGCACCAGCTGCCACTGCCTTGGCCGCTTTGCTGAGGTGAGCAAGAATTAATGCCAGTTGTAATGTTGACACCAGATTAGAAAATGTGCAAATCTGAGTCTAAAGCCACTTTAACAGCTCCAGCCCCAAATATGTCATACAGAAATGTTTTTTAAAATTGTGCAAATGATACTAACTCATCAAAAGCCAGAGTAAATATATTAGCATCTATCATACAGAAATGTATAGGAATTATCTGATACTTTGCCATTATTGTTTTATTTAAATTACATCCAATTTGGTGGTAGATTGCAACTGGAGCTTTATATTTTATTAAGTAGTATTAAGTTCATGTATAATGGAACTGGCAGATGCTCTGTATTTGGGGGAGAGTGGTTAGCAGCTAAAGAAAAAAAGAGAAAAAGCAATGAGGAATCAAACATAAAGGAGATATAAAAGCATCATATGACATCTATTGTTTTTCTAATACTGCACTTATAAGCCATAGTGCTGGCATTAAAGCTAAACTAATATAAATGAGTAGATTCAATTCTTTCATAAGGAATGTAGTTTAAGGTGGTTTTAATGACAGGAGCATTTTTAAAAAATAATAATATCTAAATAGCAAATAATGCCAGCATTACAAAATTATTTCAATTTTCTGGTTTTTAAAAATCCTTTGGGTACTGTTTAAAAACACTGCATCTCTTCTTTTTGTTCACTTCCATTTAAAAAAAAATTCTCAAATGTCAGTAAAACAAAATAGGAGAGCAATATTAATTTTTAGTTAATTTAGATTATAAATTTACTTGCAAAATTTCACTTTGTGCAATAGTGAAAGATACGATTTACCTACTCAGTAGTACAAGGTTACATGAGATAGCAAAGTATAGAAACTCTATAAAGATTCTGCCAAAATCTCCTGAACAGATGAAGCATATTACAGTGGCTTTGCAAAACTAAAATGTGCTTTGAAAATCACGTAATTTACAAAGTTCAGGTCAAATCATTCTCACTTTACTCCAGGTATGTCTACACTACAGAGACTGTATCTGCAGAGCTATGTCAGCATAGCCCTGAAGTGTAGACACAGATTATACCAACACAAGGGGTTTTTCTGTCAATGTAGGCTGCTTCAACACTACAGGGCTATGCTGACATGGCAATGCTGGTTAGTCTCCATAGTGTAGATATACAGAGTAAAGGAGAAGGAAGTGTTCTTTTTCTGTTGGTGTAGGAAAACATTCCCTGAACATTAGCTGTCAGTGGCTGCTTCTGCATGGGGGTTTTGTTGGCAAAGCTATGTAGGTCAGACACATGTTTTTTTCCCACACCCCTGACTGATGGAGCTATGTCGATATAACTTTCAAGTGTAGACCAAGCTCCACTCAAGTAATCCCACAGAAGTCCCATGGAATTCCTTTTAGGACTAAGACAAGTAGAATTTTCCCTTACATTTGGCCTTGTATGGAAGAGTGGAGCGCATACCAGAAGGATCTCAGTTTGATGTCTGCCAAGTTATTCCACATTCTCAGCTTGCAGCTGTGCAGAATGCATCGTGCGTGGAAGGCAGGGACCCATGGAAAAGTTACATCTAATTCCATGGATCTGAGGCCAACCAAGCAGAAACAGTAGACCTGGTTGAAATCTGTTCTCATCCAAAAATGTTCCTCCCCACTTGCAAAAAAAGGGGCCTTTGAACAACATTTTAAAATAAAAACATGTATTGAAAGTTTGTGGTGTTTGAAATGTTCCCATTTTTCCACAACAAAAAACTCCCCAAAACAGCTTTTCAGCTTTTCTTTATTTCTCCCTTTCCCTTTTGCCACTGGAGAAGGGAAAGGGAAGAGACTGTGAGAAGAAAGTTGAAAAAAAATGGAAAGAAATGTTTTAAAGATTTATTTTTCAAAAATTTCTGTGGGAAACCATTACCCTTTTTTTTGGTCCTGCTTTATAATCAGGCTGTCTCCATGGTACTTAGAGCACTAGCTCTTAGCGTGCCACTAGCTCACTGCACCCTTCTGCCACCTCTGAAGGCATTTGGAATCTACAGAGGAGTTAGTAATTCATAATTCAGCAATAATGTAAACAGAATTCTTCTTTGTAAGTTTCACTATTCTGCTTTGCCATGGGAGCATGCCATATACTATATCCCATAGTTACCAACCACTTCAACCCAAAGCTCAACCAGGCCTGCATTATTCATAGACCTGCAGCCCTTCCAAGACTCCTAGCCATTTTATGGCCTAAGACCTGCAGTATTCTGCAAGCTACTGCACTGAGCTCAGGCCTCCCTGCAAATCCAGTCCCCTTCTTCAGTGACGGTGGACTCATACCTAATTTTCATGCCAGGAGTCTTCTATGGACAGCAGCTGCAATCCCCGCATTATTTTTTTTTAACAAGTATTGGGTTTGACCAATAGCAGCCCCCTCCAACAAGGGAGGGCTTTAATTGCCAGAGGATGCCATTGCTATCCACAGGGGTGTGACCAACTTTCCCAGCCCCAGCCTGCCCTGTGGTTCAGGGCCAGCTGGAATGGGTGGTGCCCCATCTTATGTTTCCAGTTAGGGTTCTGAAAGAGCTATATCTTTGCATTTTCTGTTACATGACTAAATGCATACTTTTAGCACACTATATGGGATCTTCTCCATATAAATAAAGATAATTTCAGCCTCCCCACTACCAATTTTGCTGCTTTTTATCCCCCCCACCCCATCCCCCAATAGTGTATAATAGCTTATTTAAAGCCATTACAAACATTGCATGTTTCTAGCTCTCAGACATAGAAATAAAGGGCATGGTACAGTATATTAGAAAGTCAAGCTGGGTGAGGTAATAGCTTTTATTGGACCAACTTCTCTGGTTGAGAGAGACAAGCTTTTGAGTTTAAACAGAACTCTTCTGTAAGCTCAAAAGCTTGTCTCTCCCACCAACAGAAACTGGTCCAATAAAAGATATTACCTCACCCACCTTTTCTCTCTAATATCCTGGGACCGACATGGCTACATAGTACAGTATAGGCAGACACTTCTCCCATTGACTTCAATAGGAATTGCACCTATTAATGTCAGGGCTGAATATGGTCCAAAGTCTTGTGCTAAAATGCTTCATGAATACTTCACTTTTAAAAATCGTCAATATTCAGAAAACTGAATTTCTATATGAAATAACTTGGTTATTTCACATTTATTTTTCTTCCCCAATATCCTAAAGCAGACTACTTAGCAATGTGGCCTAACTGCCTATACAATGTTAGTTAATGCACTACTTTTTTGAGTTGAAGGAGCACAAAAAAAAATGACCATGAAAAGACAGGAGTAACTTGTGTTACAATACAGCAGCACAGTTTATGGCATTAGGTTAACATTTCCATTCCAAATTCTTATTTTCAGGGGCATATAACTTGGCCATAAAAAATCATTCAGGATTGCAGTGAGGTATACAAATGTATCATACTGGAAAGCATCTTTCGGACCATTTTTAAGTTGCAAAATGGCTAGATGATCTGTTAACCTAATTCCACAAACAGTGCTGCTGTATTGTAACATAGGTTACTCCTGTCTTTTTATTATCATTTTTTTTTTTTGGTTTCGGTAGAATAATGCCATAGGCCAACCCTCAGCCTGGGCTTGGCCGTAGTCTCGTTGAGTCTTTTGCCCCTGGATCTCCTATGGGAGCCAACTCCTGGGCAATCTCGCTGTTCTTGGCAGGAGTTCATCTCACTTCCCTGGTCTTTTTTAGAGTCCAACTACGGTTCACCTGTCTGTAGAGGTGCTCCCCAGATCACCACAGGTCACTGATGGGATGTAGTCATTCAGTGCCCCTTGCCTGTATCAAGCTCGTAGTGTATGTTTGCCCCAATCAAAGAGGCGGCTGGTGGGTGGAAAGTCTAGCCACTGCCTCAGGTGGGCTCCCCCATACGTGGTGCTCACTAGAAGTTCCCAGGAGCCTCTCTGCTCCTGGGCAAATGTTTACTCTCTTTTCTGTGGCCAGTTTCACACTTAAGCTCTCCTTCTCCAGGTGGAGCATGTTCTGCAGGTGCGTCTATGTGGTGCTGCCTGAGTGCAGGAATGCTCGTTAGCCTTTCTACCAATGAGATGTGGGGGTCACATTACAGGTAGGAGTCATATCATGGTTTGTTAAACTTTGAACTCTAAATGAATAATTTTAACTGCAAACATTCGTAAAATATCTTGTCTCTTGCACAATGACCAAATCCTGCCCTTGGAGGATCTTCTTGTGGAAGCTCCCTCTGGCGCCCCAAGTTCCTGTCCAAGGTGCTAACTTCCTGCAGTCTGCTAGGAATATACTTCTCTCTCTTTGGGATCCCAGCAGCAACTATCTCTGGCCCTGCAGCTCCCTTTTATATGAGTCTGCTGGGCCCTGATTGGCTGCTCTGTGCAGACTCTCTCCGATTGGCTGCTCCCTGCACAGCCTCCCTAGGCTGTATTTAACCCCTTCCTTGCTGGTGTGGGGTGAACACCCCATCACAAGGATATTACCAGAAAAAGGCAGGCGATGCATATTAGAGCACCCCCATGAGACTTTTTCAAACACTGTGTGATTAATGGAGGACTTAGTAGAAGCTGAAGTGTTGCTAGAGAGAGAATTCCCAAGAAATTTGATGATACATGGGATGGACCAAACAGAGGGTGACCTCAAGCTGGTGGCACCCACTCTGAGGGGTCCACCCCCAGGGATGTCCTCCCAAATGGTCAGACCTTCCAATAGACCATGGGAAGTCAATGTACCCCAGCCAATGTTTACAACTGTACCAAGATAACAGTAGCTCTAGCTGAAAAATTAGCCTACCCCACAATCATAGGCCAGGACTGGCCTTTTTTTTTTTTTTTTTTTTTTTTTGGCAAGTTATTAATGGACAGGCTAGCCCACTGAATGGGGATCTGGGTTGAGCACTGCAGAATGAGCACCATAGTCTGGTAAACCTCAGGGAATTGAAAGACTGTGATGACAAAACATCTTGAACAACACGAACATCAACCCTCACAGGGAAGGAAAAGGCAATCAAGCTGGACCTGGAAGCTTTTCTAATGGGTGGGAGTTTTGTATAGGAACGGCGGAGCAACCCTACATTGAACCATGTGTATAACTAGTTGGCCTCTGTAAATGGGGAAGTAACAGAGCCTCAGCAGTTTGAACAGTATCCACACTTTGTGCTCATGAAAGAGCACCCATACTGAGTTGAAAGAAATCAACAAACTGGGATGATAAAGACACATAACTACTGCCACATAACTACTGCCAACAGCATTGCAGCTTGTGCATGACATCCCATGCACTGGACATATGGGAAGAGAGTAGACACTGTCACAGGTACTGGCTCAATTCTACTGGCCAAGCATTCCAAGATTGCCAGCTATCCAGCAAAAAAGGGGTGCCTAACGTAACCTTGATCTCTCTGCCCTTAATTGAGAAACCCTTTGAAAGAATCAGAATGGATTTGGTCAGGCCCATGGAAGGGACCACATCAGGGTACTGGTACATATTAGTAATTGTCAATTATGAGACCAGGTATCCAGAGGCTGTTCCCCTTCGCTCAGTAAAAGCTATGGCAATAGCCCCAGAGCTCCCAAACTCTTCTCACCCTTATGATTTCCCTGGGAAATATTTATATATCAAGGGACTAATTTCACCTCCCAGCTGATGTACAAGTTATGCTCTCTTCTGAATGTCAAGTCCCTGAAAACCATGGTGTACCACCTGCAGACAGCCTAGTGGAGAGATTTAATAAAACTCTGAGGGGAATGTTGAAATGCTTTGTTAGTAATTACCCCAAGTACTGGGACCAGCTACTCCCTCTGCTCCTGTTTGCCATAAAGGAGGTCCCATGGGTCTCTATGGGATTCTCTCCCTTTGGCTTACTTTATGCCCGCCAACTACGGGGAATTTTGGATTTGCTGGGAGGAACAGGGCATAGATGCCTAAAGTGCAACCCAGTATGTTTCACATCTAAGGGAATGATTCAGGGACATAGGGATGTTCTCTACAGAACATTTGAGAAAGGCCCAACATGTGCAGGAACAAAATTATAATTGAGGGGTGTGACTCTGGACCTTCTACTCGGGTGACTAGATCCTGTTTCTGTTTCCTTCCTCTGAGTCAAACTTAATGGCCCAGTGGCAGAGTCCATTTGAAGTTGTCAGGCAGGTAGGACCAGTGGACTATAGGATAAAACTGGGGGGTAGAAAGAAGGAAACTCAAATTTACCATGTGAGTCTTCTTAAGCCTTGGAAGGCACAAGAAGCCCTATTGATAACTCCTTCCCCTACTGAGCTCAAATTAGGACACCAAGTACTCAAAGTCCAAGAACCAGTACAGAGGAAGCAACTCCTCCAATTGACTGAGGTCTTTGCTACTGTATTTTCCCCTTAGCCAGGGAGAACACAGTTAATCTAAAACCATCTAGAGACCACTCTGGACCCTGACCGAGGAATATGTGGGACGCAATCTGGGAAGAGGTATGAATGATGCTGGAGATGATAATTAGGGAGTCTAAATGTCAGTGGAGGAGCCCACTACTCGTGGTTCCCAAACTGGATGGTTTGGTCAAGTTTTGTATTGATTTCAGGAAAGTTAACTCCATCTCGAAATGCAATGCTTAAGTGATTCCAAGGATAGACAAGTTACTAGAGTGTCTTGGACCAGCAAAGTATCTGAGCACTATCAATCTCACAAAGGGTAATTTGCAGATCCCTTTATCCCCATCCTCACAGGAGAAAACTCTTTCTCAACCCCTTCAGGCATTTCCGGTTGGAGACTATGCCATTTGTGGTACATGGGGCCTCTGCAACTTTCTAGCAGCTCATGAATAAGATCTCAGTCCTCATCATCAGTAGGCTGCTGCCTACATAGATGACATTGTCTTTTACAGTCCTATGTGGAGAGACCACCAGCAGCATGTAAGAGCAGGGCTAAAGCCCTTCAAGATGCAGGCCTCCCTGCCTACCTGTGAAATATAGGCTTGTTGTGACTAAGGTAACTTGTTTGGGATACTGCATAGGGGCCTCCTGAAACCAGAGATCAATAAGGTACAAGCCCTAATGGCATTCCCAATTCCCTGGATGAAGAGGCAAGTGAGATGTTTTCTAGGCCTGGCAGGGTATTACCAGATGTTTATCCCTGATTTCTCCTCAAAAACAGCCTCCCTTATGGACAGCATAAAAGATAGCAACTCAAAGAAGTTCTGAAGGGATGGGAACTGTGAAACAGCTTTTAACGACCTGAAAGAACAACTGTGCTGGGCACCTGTACTCTTCAGCTCCAGTTTTTACCGGGAATTCACACTGCACATATATGCCTCAGATGTCAGCTTTGGCACTGTGCTCTAGCAGGACTTTGAAGAAGAAGAAGAATGTCCAATTCTATACCTGAGCAGGAAGCTATTCCCTAAAGAAAAGGCCTACTTGATTATTGAAAAGGAGGCACTAGTGATTAATTGTGCCATGGATTACCTCAGGTATTACCTGTTAGGTAACCCCTTCCCCTTGATGATGGATCATGCTCCCCTATGCTGGCTCCATACCATAAAAGATTCAAACTTGCATATGATGCGGTGGTACCTCATGTTATAGCCGCACTGTTTTTTAAAGGTGCAACACCAAGCAGGAAAGGACGGTTCTAATGCCAAGGACTTTCCTCCAGAAATTGGAGATGGGACGACCCACTCCAAGACAGCCTTTCCAACTTGAGGGGTGAGATCTGTGAGGGGACATACCTTCACGCTAGTAGAGAGGAAGCTAATGAGCTCTTCTGGGCCCAGCCAGCACTAACCAGACACACCTGCAAGGCTAACTCCTCTGAGGGAGGAAGAGTAAAAGAGAAAAGCCTTCCACAGGAAGGGGAGGCAACTAGGGGAAGACTGTTATGCCCTGAAGACAGCTGGCTGTAGGGGTAAAACAGTGAAGACAGTCACAGATCTTGCCACCCCTGAGATGGTACAGATCAGGTACAGAGGGGGCCTAGTCCTGATCAAGGACACTAAAAGCCTATTGATAAGATAAGCCCCAAAGTGGTGATTGAGAAACTACCTAAGAGATTGAACACTTTTTTTTTACTCTTTTTCTTCCTGTCCCCAGGGAGGAAGAGGGAAAGAACCCTTTTGCTGTGTTTGTTTGGATAAACTTTTATCTACCACAAGTGGGAGAAGGACTCTGCAAGTGCCAGAGAATAGAAGCAACCCCAAATCAAGGGGGCCTCCCCTCACCTTGTTTTCATGTTTTAACCCATGTTAATTTTCTAACCTCTTTTCCTATGCATTCTATTTCCAGATAGTTGCCTATTTTGGGATTTAAAATATTAAATAGGATTCTTTTTAAATCCTTTATGTTTAAGAATATTGACCATCATACTAACTATGATGGTCCATCCCTGTTCAGCAAAGCACTGAAACATGTACTGAAGTCCCATTGAATCCATACGATTAAATGTTTGATTGAATTGGGCTTTTGAGTCTGACCCTGCAGCCCCTTAACATACAAGTAGAGCTTATTGTCCTTATTGTAAGTAAAAGTTACTCACTCGTATGAGTAAGGTTGTAGGGTTAGGTCCTTTGAATAGTATTACCCCACGTATAATCACTATTTTGCTAAAATGCCAGGGTCATCCTGGAAAAGCTAACCCACATTACTCAGTGGAGAATCCTGTAAAAAAAATTGAATTAATATCAAATTTTAAAAGCGGGCAAAGGTCACATGAATGTTGTCCAACATTTTTTAATTGAGTATAGTACTTTTGGATAAGCTTCTGGGTTTCTTTAGCAGAATAATGATTATAATCAATAATTATTGTTCAAGTGACATTTTTCACAGTTAAAAAGATGGTCAGTTGCAGGTACTTGAAAGTATTTGCCCTTCTAATTAGCATAAGAGTGACATCATTATAGTTGTCTGAATAATGAAGACAATTATTCACTGAATATTATTCAACCAACAGTAAAACTGTTCAACTAATAATAATAACAATTAATAGTTAATAGTAAATAAAAGCTATGAATTCTTTGTTTCAAGACAAGTGTCAAAATGTGTTGGATGAATTATTTGCAATGAACAACTTGACCAGTTTGGGACAACACAGAAATGTTTTGTTCAAAGAAAACTGTGTGATGTTTGGATTAACTCTAAGGAAACAAATAGCAATATCCCCAGCAATGAAGCCACCATATATCTTTCTGTACATGTAATAATTAGAATATGGGCTTTCATGCCTACATTTCTTTAATCTTGAATATATTAATCAGTTCATGGACCCAGAATCTTCCACAGACTGTCACAAATCCACATGATATCCCTGATTCATAAAATTTAGATTTCTGATTCATATTTAAAATTACATAGAGCCAGACATATTGGCTACACATCTGAGAAGTCTCAACTGAACAATTTAATCTATCAAAGAGCAGTTGTCATTTATGTTTCTAAAACTGAGTCTAAATCCTCCCTGAGAAAATGGTGGCATATGAGAACTTTGAGGTGAGTAACTGCACTCATCCTTAAAAGGTGCACATGCTTCTTTTTGGAGTTCCACTCACATCCGCTTACAGGCAAGTGATGCCATAATTCACTCTGGATCTGGGTGCAACCAGCTGAGATGAATCCCAAAAGTTGTTGTTTGATGACTACTGAAGTCTGTTGTTCAGTGCTTGTGAAATAACAAATATGAATACAGGATAGCAGGACCTGACATCTACACACATTCACACAGGTGAAAACATGTTCTTTGGGACATGGCAATATTCATGACTTCTTATTAACTACCTCTCTGTCTGTTTATCCTGTGTATGTAGATTAATCACCATATTATCCAGAGATTTCTGTGTTGGTCAGTGCTCATTTTCCAATGGCCACATTGTGCATCACATTTTTAGTAGAATTCCCCAATGGTTTCAATGGGAAGTGCTGCTTAAAAATCCATGACATGCCTTGGTCCAAGGTAACTTTACAAGTGAAAAGAAATATATGGCTCACAATATTATAATTACTTTTGGGCAATAATTACTAAAAATTCTGCACAAATATGAAATAAGAGAACTATCTGAGAGAAAGAGAAGGAGCATTATAGTCTGTTAGGGACCTAGCAAACATTTTTACTTTGGTTTAAAATATTTTTCTCCCAAATATACTCAAAAAACATTCCCCAAAGGGTGAAAATACAAATTAATGTGTCTAAAACTAAGATCATTTCTGTATTTTGTGCTTTATTTCATGTTGGTATCCTCAACCTGTTTACCCAGTGTATGTGGGCAAGATACAAAGTACAGTACTTGGAAACATACACATTGAGAAATCATTTTAATTAATGTAAGTGGAGCTGTTAAATTTGTAACCAGGTTAATTATGTACAGCATCTCTGAAGCCTGGGATGATTCTTATAGGAAGAGTTTAACTGAAACGATTATGTTTATGCAGTGTGTGGGCAAATGAGGCAACCAAAAAGGTAGAAAAGAAACTCAGGGTCAACCCCTGCTGGCTTTCTTCTGGTGAGAAGCTCCATTGAATAAAGCAAGCAGGATTTGATGGCAATTCTTTTAGAAAGTTTCAGTGTTGGGGCTCAGGATTCTAAGGGACTTTCTGGAAGTGAAGCTACTTAAGATCATTTCACGAAGCGGCAAAAATAGAGATGAGATCTCCCGTGGGTTAATATCACAGTTCTGCTTATATCTTTTGCATAGAGCCTTTGCGAATGGAAGAAATAAGCTTCCCATTGCTCTTGGTTATTTTTAATCCCCTGTTTTGCCTACTTGCGTGTGAAGTGACACAGTTCATAAACATTTACTTTGAA